>NC_030420.2:9112317-9127317 GCF_001660625.3 Ictalurus punctatus | reverse complement strand
CAAAACATTTGAATGCTTGGACTGCTTGATATATACTGGCTCTCTGCCTAGATGCTTAAATTCTCCCTCTTTTTTTTTTCTTTCGCTCTCGCTCTCACCCTCTCACACACAAAAACACCTTCATTTCTCTCCCACTCACATACACAAAACATTTGAGCTCATCCTCTCTCACACTGTCACTCTTTAACACACACATGCACACACACACACACACACACACACACACACACACACATATACTGTACATATAAAAATAGCACAAAGACAATGACTCATGCTCATCTCTGCATATCTCACAGGCACAATGAGCAAACAAGTGAAAGAGAGAGGAACCTATATGAAAGGTTCAGATCTAATCAATGTATGCCATTTTCACCCACATTCCAGATGCACAAATGGCTCTCAGATACACACTCCAGTCTGTAAAAACATTTATATAGCCAGATATACAGTATGATGCGTTTTTCATATTTCAAATTGGTCCCTATCATTCATCTGAGCAGACATCTGATCATCTACAAGAATATATTTATCGATGTACTATGCTCAGCCAAAAGACTGCAGAGCACTAAGATTATTCCCTGGATGCATTTTTGCTGAAGTGCTGTTCCCCAGTTCAACAATTCATCGAGCTGTTTACTTCTCCAGTGATGCAGCTGTGGTTGATGAGTGCATAATGATGAGCAGTGAGAAAAACAGCTAGGCAAGGAGCAGGTGGTTGCGCTTAGTAGTAATAATGTGCTAAGCAACACTACCACCTAGTGTGTACGATGAGTTACAAGACAGTAGCAGGCACTTCAACATTAATGCATATACAGTATATATGCAATGTTTATCCTGCACTGCACTAATAATGACTTTATGTTGAACTGTACATCTGCACAGTTCTGTTTATCTGTATATAGACCAGTTATGTTATTCCTTCAATATTCTTGATATTATCTTTATTATGCTATACACATTTTGCAGTATTGCGTTATTTGTATTAATTGTATGATGATGCAGCATTTACATTTCTTATGTGGAATGAATAAGGTGTTGTGTTAGTAAAGGATGAAAAAATATACAGTAGGGAAATAAACCTATAGCCATGCTGATTTATTTATTATGTGTCACTTATAACAGTCACTTGTTAAATTTTTCTTCAATTTGACACGGGATCAGTGTTTCTAGTTTACAGTACAAACTCACAAACACACACACATAACCCAACACCTATTTGTTTTTGTAACATTTAAGGAAATAGGTATGCAGTATATAAGGTATGTACACTCACTGACCACTTTATTAAGAACACATTCATTCATGCAATTATCCAATCAGCCAATCATGTGGCAGAGGCACAATCCATTAAATCACGCAAATACAGGTCAAGAACTTGAGTTAATTTTCACATCAAACATCAGAATGACTCTCAGTGACTTTGACATGTCAAACCTTGGATGGGCTACAACAGCAGATAATCACATCAGGCTCCAGTGTTATTAGTCAAGAACAGGAATCTGACGCTACAGTGCTGTGAAAAAGTATTTGATTTCTTTTGTTTTTGTGTATATCTCATAATAAATTGTTCCAGAAATTAAAACAAAATCTAAGATAAAACAAAGGCAGCCTGAGTAAGCACAAAATACTGTTTTTAAATGATAATGTTATTTATTGAAGCAAAAAAGTTATCAAATACCAACTGGGCCTGTGTGAAAATATATTTGTCCCCATAGATACTAATTCCCCAAATCTATGAAACTACATTCATAATGGGGTTGAGCTGGACTAGATGCAACCAGGCCTGATTACTGAAAAACCTGTTCAATCAAATCAACACTTAAATAGAACTTTTTCAACAGCATGAAGTTGGTTAAAAGGTCGTACGCAATAACACACTATGCCAAAGTTGATGAAGAAGGTGATTGAAATACATCGGACTGGGAAGGTTACAAGGCTATTTCAAAGGCTCTGGGACTCAAAAGGACCACAGTAGGAACCGTTATCTCCAAATGGAAAAAGCTTGGCATAGTAGTGAACCTTCACAGAAGTGGCCAACCTTCCAATATTCCTCCAAGAGCACAGCAACGACTCATCCAGAAAGTCATAAAAGAGCTGATGACAACATCAAAGGACCTACAAGTCTCTTTTACATCAATAAAGGTCACTGTTCGTGACTCCACTATCCGAAAGACACTGGGCAAATATGGCATCCATGAAAGAGTTGCGAGGTGAAAACCACTGCTGACCCAGAAAAACATTAAGGCTCATCTGAATTTTGCTAAAACACACCCTGATGATACTCAAACCTTTTGGGAGAATGTTTTGTGGACTGATGAGTCGAAAGTGGAACTGTTTGGAAGACAGGGGTAACGTTACATCTGGCATAAACCAAACATTCCAAAAATTCCACAAAAAGAACATACCTGCGGTCAAGCATGGTGGTGGGAGTGTGATGGTATGTGGATGTTTTGCTGCTTCAGAGGATGGGCAACTTAAGGGAAACAAGAAATCTGTTCTCTACCAGAAAATCCTAAAGGAGAATGTCTGGTCTTCAATCTGTAAGTTGAAACTCAAGCGCAACTGGGTTATGCAGCAAGACAATGATCCAAAACATAGGAGTAAATCCACCTCTGAACGGTTCAAAAAAGTAAAATGTAAAAAGTTTTTTAGTGGACAAGTCAAAGTCCTAACTTGAACCAATTGAGATACTGTGACAGGACCTTAAATGGGCAGTTCATGCTCAAAAACCCTCCAGTGTGGATGAACTAAAACAGTTCTGCAAAGAAGAGTGGGCCAAAATTCCACCACAGTGCCGTGAAAGACTGATCTCTAGTTATCAGAAGTGTTTGGTTGCAGTTATTGCTGCTGAAGGTTTGTTTTCACAAAAACAGAAGAAATCGAGATGGTGGCAAATACTTTTTCACAACATTGTACATTAGACATAGGCTCACCAAAACTACACAGATTGAAAAATCATCACCTGGTATTTTTCCTCTGACCTCTCTCATCAACAAAGCTTGATTGGCTGATTGGGCAATTGCATGAATTAGCAGGTGTACAGGTGTTCTAATAAAGTGGCCGTGAGTATGTATGTAAGGTAGATATTGATGTATGTAAATAAGAATTTTTGAAACAGCATAAAAGCACTGTCAGGGCCACTTCTAGGTTATACATTCAATTTTTTTCTAGCTTTCCTACATAGTTCCCTGACACACGCACTGGGATATACCTGGTGTGTTGAATGGCTTCTTGTCCTGCACTGGAGTGGAAGTGCTCTTCTCTGACTTCTTTTCCAAGTGCTGGTTTGATGAATGCACATTTTTGTGTCTCAGCACAATACTCGGGCTCCGAGATCTAGAAGGAAGCCGAAGACTGGAGGCTCTCTGGAACCTGTGGAGCCTGAAGCTAAAACCAGGCCGCCGTGAAAAGTAGTCCTCTCTCGGCCTGTAATAGTAGCTGCAGGAGGAGAGAAGTCATATTCATATGAAAAGCTGCTTTACTAAATAATTGGCTGGAGATGAAGAATAAATTTCCTCCTCTCATCCTCTGCACAGCAGACCAACAGCAAAAATTATTTTTAGCACTTGAATCATTAAAATTTATATATTTTATTATTATTATATATGTGTATATATATATATATAAAATAATAAAATAAATTTTTATATATATATATATATATATATATATATATATATATATATATATATATATATATATATAAAATTTACTTTTAAATCACCATGGGACACTCTCATTCTCATTCCCATCACATACTCAATAATAAATAATGCATGTAAAAAAAAAATATATAGACAAGAATATAATTTGCAGTTTCCTACTGTTCTCATTAACTGTTCTTATTTTGGAGAACCCATGGGCAATACAAGATAATCAGCATTCTTGGACATGTGTGCAGAGGTGGGTAGTAACACACTACATTTAGTGTGTAACTTTTAGAAAAAAAAATAGTTTTAAGAGTAGGTTTAACTGGCCATATTTATACTCTTACTGAAGTTCATTTTTAATCACAGAAATGTACTTTTACTTCTCTACATTCGGTGGTGTTCTGCCATTACTGTTAAATATGAATATAAATATGAATGAATATATGTACTTTTAATAATTAATTTATATCACGTATAATGAGGTCGCGAGTCTCATGATACTCTGCAGTGGTCTGAATGCCTCTGCAACAACCACTCATTTCAGTCATGAAGAGGGGGAAGAAGCAAGCATGTCAAGGGAGGCAGGACACTCACACACACACGCACACGCACACACATACACACACGCACACGCACACACACACACACACGCACACGCACAATTACACACAAACACTCACTTTCCCTACTGTTCTGTTGCCATCATAAATGCAGATGATGGCAAGTTTGTGTTGTTAACATATTAAAACAGTCAACCGTTGGTGTGTGTGTGAGAGATTGTGTGTTGAAAATAACAAGTTCTGTGTTATTGTATCCTTAGGAGGACTGTGATATGCTGCTTCTTCTTGAACCCAGGTTTCATATATCATATAAACAGAACTGACTGACTTTCAAGGAGAGGTGCGATTTAGGATTTTCCGTTCATTTCAGTCAGATTCGAAGTAACTAGTAACTTGCTACTTGAGTAGTCTTCTCATTGGATACTTTATTACTTTTCCTCAAGTTATTATTAACATTATTACTTTTACTGTTACTTGAGTCATCATGTTTATAGTTTATAGTTTTACTTGTACATGAGTAAAACTTTTGGCTACTCTACCCACCTCTGCATGTATGTGCAAATATGTGTGTGTTGTGAGGTGAAAGAAACCCAAAATTTAGTGAATTTCACTGTCTAGACTGGGAAGTTGTTTTTTGCTGCAGAAAACTAAAGAAATATCAGGAGAGAAAAGGATGTGATTATAGGTTGTGGGGTGTCTTGTGCAAACTGTGTGTAGTATAACTATGTGCACTATTAATAGGCAATTTCTGCTTCTCCAGATTATTTTTACTGTTAGATGAATAAAATGCTATGAGTGAATCTCATGAATGCAATTATTATGAACTAGAGTACAAATTATTATTCTTCCACATACTTAATAAGTAATGTTTAACAAATAAATATAAAAAATTTTTTACAATGAACAAATAAAATAACAAAATGAACAGTTGCCGATATTTTCATGAGTTTTCCTCCACAGAATCTTTGTTTTTTGATTTTACTTCATGAATAATTTTAGCTGAAGCAACACCATAGCCTCCCAGATGCTGGCATTTTGGTTGAAATTTATTTAACCATAAACTTTATTGCTGTTTATTTTCTTTTATGTTCTACAGCCGTGTTTGAAAGTTTGTGAACCCCTTCAGAATGTTCTATATTTCTGCATAAATATGACCTTAAACATAATCAGAGTTTCACACACGTCCTAAAAGTAGACAAGGAAAATCCAATTAAACCAATGAAACAAATTGGTTTGTTTATTTATTTATTATTCATTTATTTATTGAGGAAAATGATCCAATATTACATATCTGTGAGTGGCCAAACTATGAGAACCTCTAGGACTAGCAGTTAATTTGAAGGTGAAATTAGAGTCGGGTGATATCAATCAATGGGATGACAATCAGGTGTGAATGAGTGCCCTGTTTTAATTAAAGAACAGGGATCTATCAAAGTCTGGGTGTCACGCCAGATACTGAAAGCAAAGGTTCACATACCTTTGCCACTCACAGATATGTAATATTGGGTCATTTTCCTCAGTAAATGATGAAGTATTACATTTTGTTTAATTTGGTTAACTGTGTTCTCTTTGTCTACTTTTAGGACTTGTGTGAAAATCTGATAATGATTTAGGTCATAGTTATGCAGAAATATAGACAATTCTAAAGGGTTCACAAACTTTCAAGCACAACTGCATTTCCAAATTTACAGATGAGCTTGGATTTATAAGATTCTATCAGCTAGCCAATCATTGCACAGGATGAACGCAGCATGAGCATAGGTTGAACATAGACATCCTTGGTCAATCAACATTTATGTTGTATTTACATTCTATTAAAAAAGTACAGACTTGAAGCACATTAGAAAGTCTTCAGCAAGTTAATCAAGTTAATGCTGTGACTAACATCAGATAACACTAGAGTAAGATATGAATGACATGAGCTATCTACACCAGTTGTGCTTCATAAACTGAACTTTCCAGTGTAACTGGGACTGAAAGTCAGCTAGTATAATACATGTTTATGTGGTTGCACAGAGACATTTATTGTATGTTCTAATACATTTTAATACTGTCAAATGTTTTGCAAATACATTTCCAGGTAAAATATCTTTTTACATTTTAAAAAGTGAAAAATCTTGCATTTCAGATCTTAGAGAATACACTGAGGAAAAACTTATTGAAAAACATAAATGATCATAATGTGGTCCTAATAGCGTCAAAATGTTTTCTTCTACTGAGTTAATTACTATTTATTAGTTATTTAAGGAGATCAATATATATTTCTTAATAAGAAAAAGCCAGATAGAACCGTATAAACTTACAAACTTAATAAGGTACTGTTGGTGTTTGGCACAGTTTAACAATGTGCTTTCTAATTGTCTCAAAAATCAATCATGGTCACTTGAAGGAATCTTAAAATGTATGTCTTGTTGACCTGTAAATGCAAATTACTGGATTTTACAAGCTTTTGCTGATACGTATCTCAAAAGCACTCTTCACCCGGATAGTAGCTAATAGTAACGTCATGACTTCTGGTTGTGCCTTATTTGCCTTTATCCAAAGCAACCTACACATACTGGATGTGCAACCCCAATTCTGAAAAAGTTGGCACAGTATGGAAAATGCTAACAAAAACAAAGAGGTATGATTTGTAAATGTACTTTGACTTGTATTTAAACTTTAAAAATATAAAGACAGGGTATTTGATGTATTGCCTAATCAACTGCATAGTTTTTTGAAGAAAAAACTTTCATTTTGAAATTGATGCATGTAACACGTTCCAAAAAAGTTGGGTCAGGGGCAATTTAGGACTAATGTGACAGGTTCAAATAAGAAGGTGATGTAAAACAGGCGAGGCAATTGTCTAATCATAGTATATATGGAGTCTCCAAAAAAGGCCTAGTCCTTCAAGAGCAAGAATGGGTCGAGGCTCGCCAATCTGCCAACATATGCATCAGTGAATAATCCAACACTTTGAGAACATTCCTCAAAGATAAATCAGTAGGATTTGGGGCATTTCACCTTCTACAGTGCACAATATAATTTAAAGATTCAAGGAATCTGGTCAAATCCCGGTAAAGAGATTAAAGAGCAAGGCCAAAAACCACTTCTGAATGCACGAGACATCACTGTCTTAAAAACCGTCATGAGTCTGTAATGGATATCCTGACATGGGCTCGGGAATACTTTGGTAAACCTTTGTTAGTCGACACCATTCGCCGCTGCATCCACAGATGCAAGTTAAGGCTTTACGTCAACATTGTCCAGAAGCGCCGCTGACTTCTCTGGGCTCGGTCTCATCTGAGATGGACAGCAACACAGTGGAACCGTGTTTTGTGGTCCGACGAGTCACCATTTCAAATAGTTTTTGGACAAAAGAACCATCATGCGCTCCGGGCCAAAGAGGAAAAGGACCATCCAAGCTGTTATCAGCGTCAGGTCCAAAAGCCAGCGTCTGTCATGGTATGGGGGTGTGTCAGTGCTCATGGCATGGGTAACTTGTACATCTGTGAGGACACCATTAATGCAGAAAGATATGTACACATTTTGGAGCAACATATGCTGCCTTCCAGAGCAGAACAACACCAAACCACATTCTGCACGGATTACAAGCGCATAGTTGAGTAAGCAGAGAGTGCGGGTGCAAGCATGCAGTCCTGACCTGTCTCTGATTGTGAATGTGTGGCTCATTATGAAGCAAAATATGGTAACAAAGACCCCATACAGTAGTGCAGCTGAAGGAATGCATAATGGATGAATGGGGAAAATTCCGCTTGCTAAACTTAACCAACTGGTGTGTTCAGCGCCCAAACACATAATAAGTGTTATTAAAAGAAAAAGTGATGTTACACAGTGGTAAACAGTCGACTGTCCCAACTTTTTTGGAGTGTGTTGCAGTCATCAGATTTGAAATGAGTGTATTTTTTTTTAAATTAAATTTTATATTTTATTTTAAATAAATTAAATTCACAAAGTAAAAATAATGTGTTAATAATGTGTTTTCAATATAGTGCAGGGTGAACTGAACTTTCAAATGACTCTTTTTGTTTGTTTTTTTGCATTTTCCATACTGTCCCAACATTTTTCGGAATTCGGGTTGTATATAGTTGAGCAGTTGAACAGTTTAGGGCAAACACATCCCCATCTCACATCCACATTCCCCATCTCATTCCTTTCCCATTCCCGAGTTACAATTCATGTCCCAAAATTTGAATACCTGTAGTTTGAAGACTTCAAGTCCTCCAGCAGTGACACAATAGAAGCCCTGGGATTTCAACACACACTAATACACTCGTACAGAACCTTAAATGCTGACGACCCACAGTCCAAACATGGCAGATTATTATTGTCAACCCTACAAAAGACTATGAGCAGAAATGCACAGTAATTCCACTCATACCTATTTAAATATCTGATTTGTATTGTTGATTCTCCTCTTCTCATTTTTACTTTTTGCTTCAAATGCAAAGAGACTGGCTTGCTTTTAAAAGTGCCCTTTTACATCTATTTTGTGCCAGATGCCTAATTCCAGCTCATGTGTACTAAAAGACAGGTAGTAAGTGTAAAAAAAAAGAAAGAAAAAAAAAAGAAAGAACGTTTCTAAGCACGCAAATATAAATAGGATAGAGACATAAATAATACCAGTTTCTACTGAAGGTTTCACAAGACATCATGCGTGTCCACTTAATTTATTTGCGTCGCCTGTGGTCAAAGCCAGTGACACATTAAACTCCTATTATATCACTGATGTCACAACGGGTTGAGTAACATGTCTCCTAATTTAACTGTAAGTTAAGAACCTTGTCAATTATTTATTGGATCTTATACTCAGAAGGTCAACTTAATTGGTTTATACTCCACTAAACTGCATTGAGAACTAAAATGAAGAAATCATCAGACCTGATTGAGACAAAATATAAGCAAAGCTAGAATTACAAGTACCCTTTCTGCTTGGTGTTTGTTTACTCATTTTGCACACCAGAAATTTTATGATGTCGAAGAATCTTGTCTACTAATTATCGTTTAAACTCTGAAAGCTGATAGGTGCAGAGATGGTTTGAATGAGACATTATTTTCACTTGAACAAATCTGAACTGTCTACTGTTCAACAAATAGCAAAAACCGGAATAATAATAATAAGGTACTTAGTGACAAGTTTCATGGTAAGTACTGTATGTTCTGGCTAATCTGGTGCTCAGCAGAACACCAACAGAGGAAATCTGTTGTCTGTGGGGAGGCATACTTTCAGAGTGTACTACCTTGAAAAGAGTTCATATTCTACCAGACAGACAGAAAAGGATTTTATGTTTTAACTAGGGATGCACAGATACAGAGTGATATCGGCCGATACCGATAACCGAAACTGATAGTTCTGCCTTTTATGCCTTCTTTTAAATTAATAATTAATTCCACAATTCTGAAAACATTTCAACGAGTTGGTTCTCGGTAACTGGTCTCATAAACAGAAAACACATGACTCAAATTAACATTAACACATCAACTAAATTCTGAAGATTAAAGTAAGATTTCTAAACTTATTGAATGTTATTAATTCATATTAACAGAATTAATTGACCGAATTCTAAAACACCTCCTGTTAGGCTCACATTCACTCACCACAAACAAAAGCATTTCTACTTCATCACTGAACATCAAACTGGTAACACATAGGCCTAATATAAACTTTTTTTTATGATATTAACTCATATTAACATTAACTGGATATGAAATATACTACTCTAAAATATATTTTTCTGTGCAATATATACCTTTTTGTCAACTCATCTTCATTTAAATCTTTCAACAGTGTACTGGCGCTTTAATTCAGTGTGAGCAGCACACGAGCAGCGCAGGGAAAAACAATTAGATGCGACGCTGAAACTCTGGCTTCACTGCAGCTCTCTTCCGGTGTGAAATTTTAGCGGTGCAGAGATCACAGAGATTACAAACGGCAATTTTGTCATCATTCCACACAAGAAACATCATCTTTACACACAGCCCGAAATCGATGTGTTTTCCCGCTCTCTTTTTATTGACAGTATATAATCGGCCCTGATCATGGGATGTTTCTAAACTATTGGCCGATGTCCAATAGTGGGAAAAACCGCCTTTATTGGCCGATAATCGTAATCGACACATCTCTAGTTTTAACACATAACCTACCTAATTATTATCTTACAAAACTAACCTAAGCATTTAAACATGCAAAGATATTTTCTCTAGAATTCAATAACAAGCTATAACAGAACCTAAAAATAGTATATTTAATGAAACAGTATATATTAAAGTATTATTAGTATAATATTGCCACATCCATATCCATCACCTATCCAGGAGCCACTATAAGTCCACATCCGATTCCAATCTGAACATCACATTGTTCTCAATCTCATTTGATCAATGTATTTAAACAGTTTATTCACTTCTGTTCTTTCTGAGGTTTTTTAAATTTCTCTGGCCATTTCTGAGATTTATGACTTTGTTTATTGTTACCAATTATTTCATTGTTTATTGTGATCACCTTTTGATGTTCTCTTTACCTGATAATTTCCTGTTTCTGATTGAGCCTGCTTATTTGGATTAAAATAAAAGACTGCCAAAAACATATTCTTTTGTTTTGAAAGAAAAGGGAAGTTCCAACCCTTAAAATGTGGCTGACAGAATTAACTGGTACATTACACTTAGAAATAATTAGGTACATCTTAAAGTATAAAATACTGTTATTTGATCAAATCTGGTCCCCTTTTATGTCTTCAAACTGGTGATTAACATGTTTTTTATATCTTCATTTTCTGCTCTTATTATCAGATAGCACTATGGGCTGTTTATGGGTGGGAGCTGGGAATGTTTCTGTCTGGTATGTAATTGCGTGCCCTTTTTCCCCCTATTTATTTTAACGTTTGGGTGTAATTATTATTTCTTTTATGTGAATCTTTGTTTCATGCACATTGGTTTGACATGTTTGCATCAAAAGAAAAGTGTAGTTCCAAATGATTTTCTGCTGTAATTCCAAAAAAAAAAAATTTAACACAAGAAAATAAAAGGCCTGCAATTAATTATAAAAGACAATTATATAATATACTATTAAATTATATGAAATACTCCATAAAGCTTTCAGATTTACTAAATTTAACCATGCCTAAGTACATCCATTCTATTGATGGCCTATGGCTTAATGCCTTCACTCTGATATTTGTGCCATTCATTGTATGTGACTTACCGAGCACACTGGTATCTCCCTCGAGAATATGGCCGAGTGAATCGTGTGGGACTCCTCGCTCTCTTAATGGATCTTTTCTTATCCTAAAAAAACATTTGCACACAGTTATAGGGAGATTAAGCAAACAGACTACCAAATGCTATAATGATGTAATATAATCGGGTCTGTAAATGATGTAATATAATTAGGCCATAATACAACCATTAGGGCTAAGAAGCATGGATCAGTAAGGATTAAAACATGGTGGAGCATGCTTTTATTGGAAAATACACAGCAAGAAGTTGGTGTGATGCATAACTATGCTGATTATTTTCCAATGACAGCAATTCATGAAGGGTTTTCCTCCCCTTATACCTCAACAATTTACCAACAATGATATTTATTTAATTAAATAAAGACATACTGTTTATTCATTTATATATTTAATGTTCCAGTTCCTATTATGAATTACATTATAGCAGCTATAAACAGTTCACCAGCCTCTGTTTTTTCCCTCTTTAAGTTACTAAGACAAAAATTGCAGCAGGTCATATTACCAAGAAACTGCAGTCTTCAGACCTGATACTTCCTTAGGACAGCAAACATAAAGTTACAGCTTTACTTCAGACAGATACAAAGTGCTGGCACCGGAGACTCCATCCAAAAATGCTAAATAAGCATCTCTCCATCGTAAGAATTCACCATATCAACAATCAGACACTTTTAAAAATCTATTTATGTGGAGTGTGTGCCATACAACTTCCTGTTTAAGTTGTTACTACAAAAATGAAATGAATATAAGCCTGTGGTTTGCACTAGTTTCAAATTACATTAATCAGCACCTTCTGACCGATCAAAATCAAGCATTTAACAGCACTATGGTATAAAATATTATATTATAGTCTATTACTACATTTTGTGATAGACCTATACCTTGCAATATAGTAAAATGTACTGGTTAAATCTTGATAACACATGGGCAAAGCAGACATTATTTTTACCAAAATATTATTTAGCTTACTTATTTAGCTTAATTGTTGGATTGTGTAGGTGTTGTGATTCATCAAAACACCTACAGAAATGCTCATCTGAAATGGTTATATACTTTACATACATATAATGTTTAAATAAATCCAACCCTGCAATTCAGCAAGCAAAAGTCAATACAGAATGCTTGGTTAAATGAACAATAAAATATTTAAGGATGGGAATTTAAATATTACAAAAGGCCAAAGATTAACCAGTCAAACCAACTATATTGTCTATCTCGATGTAGATACATAATATGGACAAAATTATGTGGACATCTGACCATCACACTTATATGTGGGCCTTCCCCAAACAGTTGCCACAAAGGTGGAAGCACACAATTGTCTAGAATGTTCAATATTGTTTTCCAAGGTTGATGTGGAAAAACTTGAGCGGCCTGCACAGAGCCCTGACCTAATCCCAATTGAACACCTTTGGGATGAATGTTCCTGACCACACTAATGCTCTTGTGGCTGGATGAGCAAATCCCCATAGCCACGCACCAAAATCTAGTGGAAAATATTTCCCGGAAGAGTGAAAGTAATAACAGCAAAGGCAGATGAATGCTGCATCCTAATTCACCCACTATGCATCCTTCGTAGTATCGGAGATTAGAATTAGTGTGTCCCAAATCATAGTATGTTAAAATGAGTATCACAAAGGTACCCGGATGGTCTACTATTTCCAGTAGATTTTTTGAAGTGTGCATCCATGGACACTTTTTCAGCTAATATTGCGCATACCTCCTCGTGAGGGAAGTGGAGTTTTGCAACGGTTTGCTTCACAGAATTTAACCTGCAAACATGTTGGACGAGTGTAACGTCAGGGTGCATTTTAGAGGTGTAAATGAAATGTGGAAAAAGAATTCAAGGGAATGGCGAATTAAATTATATTGTATAAATTATATGAGGAATAATGAATGAAGAAAAGATGAAATACATCAAGGAGTGTGTTTACATCGACATTGTGCTTTGGGACGGGCCAATTTTGGGACGAGGAAAAGGATCATCCAAGCTGTTATCAGCGTCAGGTTCAAAAGCCAGCGTCTGTCAAGGTATGGGGGTGTATCAGTGCCCATGGCATAGGTACCTTGCACGTTTGTAAGGGCACCATTAATGCAGAAAAATACGTACACATATGTTTCCATCTAGAGCACTACAACACCAAACCACATTCTGCCCGGATTACGAGCGCATGGTTGCGTAAGCAGAGAGTGTAGGTGCTAGCATGGCCTGCCTGCAGTCCTGACCTGTCTCCGATTGAGAACGTGTGGCGCATTATGAAGCGTAAAATAGAAAAATAGAATGGATGAATACTTTTGAGTATTTTTTTTCTTCACAAAAAGAGTACATACTTTAGGTGCACAGTATAAGTAGGTGAATTGGGACGCATTATAAATCTTGAATGGGATGTCCAAAAGCATATATGGGTATGATTGGTCAAGTTCTCAAACTGGGCGTTATGGAGATGCAATGAGTAGTATTGCTGCTACCTGCTGTGATTAGTTTCACATGTTCTCCCTGTGTTTGCATAGGTTTCGCCAACTTCTCTGTTTTCATCCCACCTCCCAAAATCATGCCTGTAGGTGAACTAGCTACTAGATGTGAATGTGTGTACGGTGCCCTGTTTCCAATCCAGGGTGTGTTCCTGCCTCAGACCCGCTGTTCACAGGACAGACTCGGGATCCACCACAACCATGAACAGGATAAAGCAGTTACTGAAGATGAATAAATAAATATCTCAACATTTGGCTTAAAGAGATCTATCAGACTATACAGTAAAATCTCATGTAAAGCTAAATATAGGCTTATTATACACAGGAAATACCTTGATGTATATCAGAAATGCCACCTGTTTCTGAGAGGAAAAACAGTTAGCTGTGTGTTGCCACAGTCCCGGATGAAAAGGGGGAAGGCAGCTGTTTTCATATTGGCCATGAATCAAAATAAATTAATTCATCTAAAAAGAAAAGTGGGGGGAAATTGCAAACCTCAATGTAAGAAAATGCTAAACAGATTGAGAGATTATAATGAGGGGAAATTTCAAAAGTAGAGTACGAGTAATAAAGTAGTAAAAGTTTTGTTTAGTGGTTAGCGCATTTGCCTCACGCCTCCGGGCTGCCTCCGCCCTGTGTGTACAGACCTTGCATGTTCTCCCTGTGCCTTAGGGGTTTCCTGCCCCAGACCAAAGACATGCATCGTAGGTTGATTGGAATTTCCAAATTGTCCTTTGTGTGTGAATGTGTGCGATTGTGCCCTGTAATGTGTTGACACCCTGTCCAGGATGTCCCCCACCTTGTCCCCTGGGATAGGCTCCAGGCTCCCCATGACCATGTAGGATAAACGGTATGGAAAATGGATGGATAGAAGTGTGGTGTTGGCTGATGCGTTTCTGCTCTCATTTTTTAAGTTATGTAGCCTAATTCCGGTCTAGTCTCAGAGAATTGATAAGTGATAGTCAGTCCATACAGGATTTCACTGAGGTTTTTTGTGATTGTTGCTGCCAAAAACGTTTGATTTTGCTGGAGCTTTTTTCAAAATTTGCCATGCAGATTGCAGAGTTTTTTTTACGGAAAACC
>NC_030420.2:9059817-9107317 GCF_001660625.3 Ictalurus punctatus | reverse complement strand
ACGTTGGCAGGTGCACTTTATGTAAAAATATGTAGATCTTATTTAGTTCTGTGACGTCTCATGTGGTTAGCATGTGGTCTGGTTTTATGTACCAGCTGTATATGGTTAAAGCCACTTGAACTTGAACTTGAAAAATTCCTAAAAATATCAATTTATGTCTATTCACATTGGGGGTGGTATCTGGCTTCTAATTATCACAGCAAGCTCGACTTCTTTCTCGCTTTTCATGTTTGTGACACAGTTATATGATCACATAATTGTATCATTATTTTATTTACAGGAATCTACTCTCTTGAAGTTATGGCATATGCAAACATACAAAGTGTGATGTGTTACACCAGTCATAAAAAAAGAAGTCCAATTGAATAATCAGCCTGCGCTACACACTTTGGTTTTTCTTTCACAAAATGTGATGTAAACCATGACAGTAGAAATCAAAGATTTCTAAAGAATCCACCATCCTGTTGTTGCTCAGAGTTTTAGAAACATGCTGGTTTTCCACACCCATGAATCCTATGTTGAGCTGGTTGGATCTCAAAGTTGGCTAAAAAATAAATATTAACATGCGTTAATAACACTAGGATACTACTGTGAAGCAGGTATTCTTCTGAACTCTTTTAAATATACAAATTATCTTCTAAGTCTGAGCAAGAGAGATTGTTTTTGTGTGTGTGTGAGAGAGAGAGAGAGAGAGAGAGAGAGAGAGAGAGAGAGAGAGAGGGAAAGATTTTGTGTGGGTGTGCGTGAGTGAGAGAGAGATTTTCTGTATGTGGGGGTGAGTGAGAGAGAGAGAGAGAGAGACAGACAGACAGACAGACAGACAGCTTGTGTGTGTGTGTGAGAGAGAGAGAGACAGACAGATTATATGTGTGTGTGTGAGAGAGAGAGAGACAGACAGATTATATGTGTGTGTGTGAGAGAGAGAGAGAGAGAGAGGGAGAGAGAGAGAGAGAGACATTGTGTGTGTATGTGTGTGAGAGAGAGACAGACGGACAGATTGTGTGTGAGAGAGAGAGACAGACAGACAGACAGACAGATTGTGTGTGTGTGAGAGAGAGAGAGAGAGAGAGAGAGAGAGAGAGAGAGAGAGAGAGAGAGAGATTCTCAAACAGGATAAACCGGTATGTGGTAAGTCTTACTCAGATGTACTCCAAATCGTTGCGTACACACGCTCCATATGCAAACACAACTCTTTTTTTTTTTATTTTTAAATCTGACTGTTCATTGAGAACATTCACATCAAGAACATTCCCTGTTAGGTAAGTAAGTTGGTTTAATAAGTGGTTTCTGTTTTAGTGAATATCAAAATGTCAATTTAACATTGACAGCTGTAAGTTAGATTAATTTGCTGTTGCTTTTGTTGTTATGTCTGTGTGTATGTATTTTTTTGGTGCATTGTGAGGACCAAAAGAACCAAATGTCCTCACAATTTATTTGAAAAAATAAATAAATAAAAAAAATATTCCCTTCTGCTACGGAGGTTAGGGTTAGGACTAGGTGTAGGCATTGTATTAACTGGTTACAGTAATCATTATGTCAGTGGAAGTTCCGCACACACAGTGTGTGTGTGTGTGTGTGTGTGTGTATAGATGTAGTGACTACACAATCTACTGTTTGTTGATTGACATTGCAATATTGGCCTTTATTAGTATCACAGAAAACTGTAGTATGCAAAGAGCCTACTCTCCAGCTGTGGCCATCTCACGTCACATAGTATGGTGGTAGTTCTGTTCTAGTAATTCTAAGGGTCCAAGCATTGCTCTAGAGCCACTGTCTGTTTATCTCTGTGTTTGGACTGCATCCTGACTAATCCTTCTTACCCACAAGATCCTTCGAATGCAAATCTGCAAACACCGACGTGTAAAAAAAAATAAAGCTAAAAACAATATACAATGTCTTAGTAAGGTGTTTGCAGGGTTGCCAGGTCTCAACAAAATTACTAGCCCAACTACAATCTCAAAAATGCACAAAATGTCCTGAAACTAGCCCACAAATTTTTCTATTGTATGTCAGTGATGATGTACACTGTATGGCCAAACGTTTGTAGACACCTGACCATCGCACCTCTAATGTCATTTTAGATCATCCCATTTTACATCCACTCTTCTGGGAAGGCTTTCCAGTAGATCTTGGAATGTGGCTGTGGGAATTTTCCCATTCAGCCACAAGATCATTAGGGAGGCTAGTCACTGATGTAGGACTAAAAGACTTGCTGTGCTGTCAGCATTGCAATTCATCCCAAAGGTGTTCAGTAGGGTTGAGGTCAGGGCTCTGTGTAGGCCACTCGAGTTCTTCCACACCAACCTTGGCAAAACATGTCTTCATGGACCTTGCTTTGTTCCCAGGGGCATTGTCATGCAGGAACAGGTTTGGGCCCCTTAGATCCAATGAAGGGAAATCGTAATGCTACAGCATCGAAAGACATCCTATACACCCGTCTGTATTTATAGAAATTCAACAAGGTTCTTAGAAAGACACTTATGTGGATACAATACTCCACAATACTGTCATGTATCAGAAATTTCCCTAGAAGTAACAGTTGACTCCAAATATGTATAGCGGACTCTGAAGTAGCACTTTAATAAAAATTTGTAACATTTTTAAAAGAACATTTTAGACAAGACAAGACAAAACAAGAACAAAAACCACATATATATTGCTGGGAACTTAATAGCATCAACAGGTGGAATATAAAAATAGTCTGAGGAAAAAGTGTAGTCAGAATATGTACTCACTGAACACTTTATTAGGAACACCTGTACACATACTAATTCATACATTTATCTAATCAGCCAATCGTGGCAGCAGTGCAAAGCATAAAATCATGCAGATACGGGCCAGCAGCTTTGGGTAATTGTCACATCAACGATCGGAATGGGGTAAAAAATGTCATTTCACTGATTTTAGCATGATTGCTGGTTTCAGACAGGCTGATTTTAGTATTGCTATAATTGCTGATCTTATGAGATTTTCACACACAGCAGTCTCTAGAGTTTACTCAGAATGGTGTAAAGTGGCAGTTCTGCTGATGAAAACATCGAGATGTCGATAGAGTATGGCCAGACTGGGTCGTGTAGACAGAAAGGCTGCATTAACTCAGATAACCACTCTGTACAATTGTGGTGACCAGAAAAACATCTCATAATGCATGACACATTGAACGTTGAGGTGGATTGGCTACAACAGTAGAAGACCAGGTTATTTGAGGGTATTTGAGCAATTGACAATTGAAGAGGACAATAATGATGAATTCTTACAGGGTTTTCAGTCTTTTCAGGGTCCATGAATGAAACTGTTTTTTTTTTTTTTCAGAGGATCTCAAGTTACATAGAAACTGCTTACAAAAAAAACCCCACTCTGAATCAAATCGGCTTATAATTTCTAACACACTGCATTTGGCCTGTAGTGGCTGAGCCTCATGACTTCAGGGGGAGATTGTCCTCTGAACCAAGACCATAAGACAACTTTGCAGCATTTTGGCTTCATCCTCAGGGCTTCAAGGAAGTGACACTTTAACAATTTGCATGCAATCTGGCTGGACTCAAGAAAAAGTTAGTCAAAGATGAGGTAAGCGAGTGTGAGTATAGTGTTGTCCATGCTAAATGGAGTTCCTAGCCAATGTTTGTGGGAAGCCTCATGCCGATGAGCCATGTCCTCCCTATTTCCACAAATTCTTCTCATTTCACTTCATACTGGTCTCTGTCTTTCTTTTTCTTCCTGTTATGATGTCCACAGGGGGCCTCATAAGAAATCTGTTTATTAACTATAGTGGTGCTTCAAAGTTTGTGAACCCTTTAGAATTTTCTATATATCTGCATAAATGTGACCTAAAACATCATCAGATATTCACACTATTGAGGAAAATGATCCAATATTACATACAGTAGGGGAAAGAAGTATTGAATGCATCAAATAAAATTTCAGTAAATATATTTTCAATGAGGTTATTCACATAAAACTTTCACCAAACATCAGGATTAACTCAAGAAATCCAGAAATATAAAGAATTCACAACATTAAAGCCCATAAATAAAGTTTTGTGTAATAAAGTGGAATGACATGGGAAAAAAGTATTAAACACACTAACTGAAATTTATTTAATACTTAGTGGAGAAGCCTTTGTTTGTAATGACAGCTTCAAGACGCTTCCTGTATGAAGAAATTAATCGGCTGCAGTATTCAGGTGTGATTTTGGCCCATTCTTCTAAACATATTGTCTTTAAATCTTGTTCAGTTGGATTCCAGTCGGGTGATGGACTGGGCCATTCTAATGCCTTGATTTTTTTCTCTCTGCAACCAATTGAGAGTTTCCTTTGCTGTATGCTTTGGATCGTTGTCCTGCTGGAAGTCCACCCACATCTCATCTTCATCATCCTGGTGGATGGCAGCAGATTTTTCTCAGGAATCTTCTGGTAAAAGGCTCCAATCATCGCTCCTTCAATTATACGAAGTCTGCCAGTACCATGTGATGAAAAACAGCCCCACACCACTATGCTTCCACCTCCAAATTCCAAACTGTTGGTCTAGTGTTTTAAGGGTGATGTGCAGTGCCATTTCTTCTCCAAACATTGTGTGTAGTAGCCAAAAAGTAAAATTTTCTGAACAGACTACACTCTCCCAGTATTTCATAGGCTTGTCCAAATTAGCAAACTTTAAATGAGCTTCGACATGCCTTTTCTTTAATAATGGAGTCTTGCGGGGTGAGCGTGAGTGGTGGAGTGCATTGCCTATTGTTTTCTATTTTACGATGGCACCTGCTGCCACCTGCCTCCAAGTGTTTCTGGAGCTCTTTCTGAGTGGTCCTTGGCTCTTGGGCTACTCTTCTGACTATTTTTCTTACTCCCTGGTCAGAAATCTTGTGAGGAGCTCCTGTGCGTTGCCGGTTGATGACGGAGTGATGTTGCTTCCACTTGCGGATAATGGCCACAATGGTGCTTACTGGAAGATTCAGAAGTTTTCCATCAATATGTATAGCAACAATAAGGTTGTGAAGGGCTTGGGAGAGCTCTTTGCTTTTACCGATCATCCCAGATGTTTCTTGTGTGACACTTCGGTAACGAAAAGCCTTTTTATAGTCCATCAATTTACTAACCCAGCTGATATTAATTTGCACAGATAGGAGGTATAATTACTTTCTAACTACTTACGGATTTCAGCTGGTTCCTAGCCCTACCTTGCCTTGGAGAACTGATTTTTCTTAGCGTGTTCAATACTTTTTTCCTGGGTCATTCCACTTTATTACACATAACTTTATTTATGGATTTAATGTTGGGAATTCTTTGTAGTTGCGGATTTCTTGAGTTAATACTGATGTCTGGTGAAAATTTCATGTGAATCACCGCATTGGAAACATATTTACTGAAAAAAACGACGATTTCAATATGTATTCCCCCCAATTTATTTATGAGGAAATATAGAAAATTGTAAAGGGTTTGCACACTTCAAACTAAGCACCACTTTATAATATCTGCCTTCAACTACAACAATACAATCTGGTGCTTCAAAGGGAAATGACGGTGCTGTTTTAGCTAAATGTAGACAATATCTGGATGGATGTTTAGATGTTTCTTGGTTCTGCATATTTTTCAGGATAAGAACATATCCAAGAGCACACATTCTGCAGAAGTTCCATGCACATTGTCAGTCTCTTGCGGCCAACGGCAATGCAGGATATCAAAGGGAATTTGAGGTGAATGTAATTGATATATCCCCTGCCCTTAGTAAAGGTTTTTGTTTCAGATCAGTATTTAGTATAGTGTTGTAATTTTACATAATTATATATGTTCCTTAGGAGCTGTGTGACAATGCAAAGGAGTTCTCATGCAGGGCTGGAGAGCTGGATGCCAATAAAAACAAAAACAGATATCCTTTCATTTTACCCTGTGAGTACTTATAAACCTTACTCACCAACTTTAATTAGCTAAATAGCCGAATCTATAAAGTATAATTTTATACTCTATGGTGTCACAATTACAAACAAAAGACCTTAAAGAAAAAATCCACCCTGAATGACTTGCATGTTCATTTTTATAATTAAGGTGATCTTAACTGATCACAATAATCTTCGATATTAGCAAAACATGACCTTTTTCACTAATGTTTCACTAATTGAGATTACTGAAATTTGTCCCCCTATTAAACACCTTTGTAACTGCACTTGCTATGTCCCACTGTGACGTCAGAGCATCACACAACTGCAACAAATTAGCACCAGACTCGCTAAGCATGTCACAAATATTCCAGTATAAACATATTTAATGTGTTTCAGGGTGGAGGCCTGTTGAACAATAATTTTCATTAAAATAAACATATAACAATCAAACTATGTAACCAACCATTTATTACGAACCAGGATTATTGTGAGGAGACACTGTAAAATGTGTAAATATTGGTGACAATAATTAGAAAGCATTTAAACCATACCTTCATCAATTAAACCTCCTTTAACAAATAAAACGCAGCTCTGCTCTGCTTCTCTAAGAACTTCCCAAACGGCTTGTGGAGCTGGTTGGACAGCTCTCTCCCTCAAACCTTTCATTCAAACTACTTCCAAAGTAGCTAGGTCATGTGACTGAGCAGGCCATTACAGACAGCATTGCTGCATTCCTCTCTAATTCCAAAGCTCGCTTGCATAGTTTTAAGATGTGTTTGGGGACAAGAATTAAACATTGAAAACAAACAAAAAAATGTTTGGAAAATTCCTTTCAAAACCTGAAGGTACTAACCTACTGTAGATCTACAACCTCCTGATTGCGACGCTGTGAGTTTCTTAACACGTTGACTTTTTGTCTTTCAGATGACCACTGCAGAGTTAAGCTGTCTTTATTAGAGTCACAACCACACTCAGACTACATCAATGCCAGCTATGTGCCTGTGAGTAAAGCAATGGGCTGATCAAGATTATTAATCATTCAGTCAATTCACTTATTAGACAGTAACAGTCCCAGATTTAATCAAAAATACAGTCAGTCGAACAGTAATCAGCCAATGATAATTGTAGTAATCAGTTACAAATGCAGGGTCAACCAAATCCTCTCTTTTCATTTTTCAGTATCTAGTTCAGCTCTCAATACAACTTAAAAATATGTAATTCACTTCACAGGATATACACAAAACCAATTCAAAATACTGTGCCTGTTATTGAGAATGTTGATCCTTTTATCCGCATTCTTAAGGACACACTATAAACTCAAGGAATGATGGATGCAACTGACTAACTAGTCTTCCTGTCATAATATTAGTATGATCTAATCAGCTATGGAATTACAGCACTAGCGAATCCAAGAAGCCAAGACTGAAGGAAGAAATAAGGCAAGAATATAACACTTCAGGGAAGAGGAGAACTGAATTTCTGTAATTTAAGCCCATAATCATGAGCCCTAAGCTGTTGCCTGTGCTACTATCTAATAAGCTGTTTAAATGGCATGACATACTAGAATAAATAGAAGAACATTTGGTCCATTCGCAATAAGTTTCACAGTATCCTCTTCCACTAGGCCTGTACTACCCTGTGGAGTTCAAGCCAACCAGATGTTCCTGTAGACCTTGATTGGTTGGATCAGTCTATATTACCATATGGTTAACTAAACAACACGGATCATTAGGATTTTTTGCATATTTGTTATACACTCTCCACCTGCTTTATTAGGAATACATGAACCCCACAGCTTATTCATGTAAGTATTCAATCAGCCAATCCTGTAGCAACAGCACAATGCAGATACAGGTCACAAACTTCAGGTAATGTTCATATCAAACATCAGAACATGATTCCTGGGACACAATATTCTCTAGAATTTCAACAGAATGGTGTTAAAATAAAATAAAATAAACATGTAGCAAGTGGCACTTCTGTGGCAGAAACACCTTGTGGATGAGACAGGTCAGAGGAGAATGGCCAGACTGGTTCAGTTTGACAGGAAGGCTACAGTAAATCCACAGAAAAACTAATAACCATTCTTTACAACCATGGTGAGCAGAAAAAGCATCTCAGAAGGCACAACTTGTCAAAACCTGATGTAAATGGGCTACAACAGCAGAAGACCAAATCGCATTCCATTCCTGCCAGCCAAGAACAGGAATCTGAGGCTGCAGTGGACACAGATTCATCGAAACAGTTGAAGATTGGAAAAACAAGGTCTAGTCTTTTTTCACTGGCAGAATGCCACTCACTGGATTTTTTTTTTCACAACATTCTATGTAAACTTTAGATACTGTTGTGGGTGAAAAAACCAAGACATCTAAAATAATCAAAGCAATCCATTTGACACCAATAGCAAGACCATGTTCACAGTCACTAAGATCATAATTTTTGATGTGAACTGAAGCTCTTGACTTATGTCTGCAATATGACATTGACATCTGACTTTTGCATTGCGTTGCTGTCAGACGATTGGCTGACTGGATAATTGTATTAATGTGCAGATATACAGTATACTGTATGTGTTCCTATTAAAGTGTCTGGTAAATGAATATATGTAGATGCTGTATATACTGTATGCTTTTGAGGAGTTAGTGTATGACCAGAGCACTGGATCAAATGTCAGTTTGATCAATCTAGAATGAATAATTCAGAAGTCAGATTCATTCAGCATTTAGTCAGTAATTTAGTCAATAGATTAATTAAGAAAGGAATCTTTGGTGAAAAAAAACAAACCTTGGATGTAAATAATATTTTAATCACTCTATATAACTGTGTATTTATGTGTGTCTGTAGGGCGGCTGTACAGAACATGACTTCATCTGTACTCAGGCTCCTTTGCCATCAACAATGGCTGATTTCTGGCGCATGGTCTGGGAGCAAAATGTGCAGGTTATCATCATGATGACAGCACTAAAAGAGAGTGACAAGGTGTGAAAACAGTATGGGAATTTTGGTGTTTTTTTTAACAAATACAGATAGTAGCACATATGTCCCTGTTGTAAACAAATAGTGACAGTTGTGTCCTCACTCACAAATGAAGTTATCAAATGTTCTTTGAGAGAGAGAGAGAGAGAGAGAGAGAGAGAGAGAGAGAGAGAGAGAGAGAAATTGATTATTAGGTATGCTCCTGTGTGTCCTTTAGTCGTTTAAGAAGATGTACATTACATGCAAAGTGCAAGCAGGGACTATGGAAAGACTAAGGAAATACAGACATGAGTCCACCCTGGAACATAAAGCAGCCAGCCACTCCCTATCAACAAACCTGAATGAATGCATGAGAGTGGAGAGAGACAGTATCCAAACATCCCACCTTTCCAAAATTTATGCCCATGAACCTGACCTGCCTAAGAAAAAAGCTATTAACAAAAGGCTTAACTAAATAAATAGGTATTCAGCCTAGACTTAAGGAATGAGACTGTGTCTGAGTCCTGAACAGTAATTGGAAGGTGATTCCAAAACTGTGGGGCTTTGTAAGAAAAAGCTATGCCCCCTGCTGTAGCCTTCATAATTCTAGGTACCAACAAAGAGCCTGAACCTTTCTTGAAGCAGGTGTGGCAGATCATAAAAGAACAAAAGTTTGCTCAAGTACTGTGGTGCAAGACCATTCAGTACTTTCTAGGTCATTAGAAGTACTTTATAATCAATGCTAAATTTTACAGGGAGCCAGTGGCAAGTGGGGTGATGGGGTCATATCTTCTGGTTCGTTCCCTGGCTGCTGCTTTCTGGACTAACTTGAGCTTGCTTGTGCAACTACTGTAAAATCCAGACAGCAAGGCATTACAATAGTCCAACCTAGAGGTTAGAAAAGCACGAACTTTTTTTTTTTCTTTGCATTATGTAGTGACATTATATTTCTTATCATGGCAATAATTCTGAGATGAAATAAGGCTATTCTAGTAATGCACTTCAAAAGAGAGACTAGTCAATAATCATACCAAGGTCTTTTACTCCTGCACATGGTGTAACTGAAAGGCCATCTAGAGTTACTATAGTCAGGTCCATAAGTATTAAGACAGTGACAAAATTTTCATATTTTTGCCTCTGTACACCACCACTATAGATCTGAAATGAAAGCAATCAAGATGTGATTGAAGTGTCTACTTTCAGCTTTAATTCAGGGGGTTTAACAAAAGTATGCATCAACCGTTTAGGAATTACAGCCATCTTTGCAGAGTCCCACCATTTTCCCAGGCTCAAAAGTAATTGGACAATTGACTGATAAGCAGTTTCCTTGTTGTTTCATGACAAATCAAGAAGATAAAATGGTCTGTAGTTGATTCCAGGTGTTGAATTTGCAGTTGGTAGCATAAGAAAAATATCACCTGGTCTTTTTTCCAGTCTTCAACTGTCCAGTCTTGCTCTCAAAAAATACTCAAATTGTCAATAAAGCCCAAGTTGTTTTCAAAGCACCACCTAGACCTCCAGCAGTTCAGTGACTATAATCTACTGTAGGCTATATCACCACACTGCACTGGGATGGGTCCAGAGAATATTACTGCACTGGACATAATCTTTGCTAATTTACATACCTCTAAAATGTTAGCCTTAGATACCTCAGACTGATGAATGTGTGTATAATTTGTTATACAAATTACGCAAATAAATATGCAAATACGCATATAAATATGACTCTAAGATTACCTACTATGTCCAGCACCCTGGCTCCCAATAAACACATAGTTAACACTGAGTCTTCTATAGCCAGAGCTCTTTCAACAGGTTTCTCAGTGGATGGTTCACTGAGGAGAGCAAACCTGTTTGACACGTGAAGTGGAGACACGTGGTGCTCCTGTGCATGAGCCTTTGTGTTAGCTTTGGCTTTATAATTATGCCACAGAGTCATCATGCATTTCCCCCACTGTGAGGGCGCTAATGCCAGAGTTGGAGGTTTTCTATCTCTGCCTAAGGCACACAAACGTTCCCCCACTTAAACTATGCTACTCTCACACTTGCTAGTGCTTTCTAGCATCTGGATCCACAAGACTAATGCTGCAATCTTCTCTGTCAGAGTGCTAACTAATATACACTTAACACAAATAAAGCTATTGCTAATGATAGATGAAGATTGGCTAAACATCCTGTTTTTGACACACTGACCAAGCTCAATGTTTGCCATGCTGAATGTTAAACATACCCAGTCAAAGCTTTCTGAAGATGATTTTAGGCAGATCCAACGGGGATGGTTTTCAGTTGCTGTATTTAGATTTTTTTTTTAATTGGAAATGCCACTCAGCCTACAACACATGTCTTTTAACTGGGGAAGGAAACTGGAGTACCCGGAACAAACCCCCTGAAGCATGTGGAGAAGATGCAAGCTCTGCACAAACAGGGCAGAGGCAGGACTTGACCCCCCAACCCTGGAAGTGCAAGGCAAATGTGCTAACCACCAATCAATGCAGTTATAACATTTATTTCATAAGATCCAATATATCTTGCGTTTATTTCCAGTATAAGGTATATAAAATACATTGTAATACAAAGTCCACCAAAAGTCAGTTAATCAGAGAAGCAAGCAACCATGAGTCCAAGGGTAACTCTGAAGGAGCTGAAGAGATCCATAAGTCAGATGGGTGAAGCTCTTCACAAGACAACCATAGCCCAGACACTCCACAAGAGTGGTGCTCCATATGTAATCCCATTTGGAGTTTGCCAAGAGACATGTTGAAGACGTGGGAAAAAGTTCTGATGTCTGATGACACTCAAATATAAATGTTTGGCCTTAGTACAAGCATTACATTTAGCAGAAATCCAACACTACTTATCACCTTGAGAACACCATCCCTACAGTGAAGCGAGGTGGTAATAGCATCATGTTGTGGGGATGTTTTTCATCAACAAGGACTACAAAACTGGTCAGGGTTGAGGGTAGGATGAATGGAGCCAAATACAGGCTGAATAGAAATTAAGAACAAAATAAGAATGTATGAACTTTACTGGCCATCTAACTGTGAGTTTAAATGTGAGTCCAGTGTTAAGGTTGACATTGTCCTGGAATTGCCCCCCAAAAAATGAACACAACACAAGGGTTAAGAAATCATCTAAAAGATGTATAAATATGTATATTATTCTATTTTTGAATGTATGCATGGTTGTCTAGGTGCTGTGTAATCAGTACTGGCCTCCTGAGAGAGGCACTGGCTGTTATGGGGCTCTGCAGGTCACCACCATGTCCCGTCATCATGGTCCATATTGCTACATCACCACCATCCACCTACGACAGGTGATCCATAAATAACAAAGAACATCATGAATATATAATGCATTTTCCTGTGTCTCCATTAATTATCATGGTGCTGGTGTGTGTTTCAGCATGGCAGCCCTACAGATAGACACATAACGCATTACTACTACCCTGGCTGGCCTGATCAGGGTGTTCCAAAGGACCACACCTCTCTCAGCAACTTCACTGAGCATGTGCGGAAGCTGCTGGATGATATTCCACGCTTAGGCCCCACAGTCGTTCACTGCAGGTCTAAAGATACAAAACATACACACACACACACACACACACACACACACACACACACACACACACACACGTAAAGCACGTAAAAGTTTAGTATCAACTAGCAGTCTAGCTCACTTCAGGTGGATGTAAGGATTACAATCTGATTAATATTACTCTGAGTTCTCAGTGATAAGGTTGACATTTCCTGGAACTGTATTTAGAAACCATACATTTTGTGTGTGTGTGTGTGTGTGTGTGTGTGTGTGTGTGTGTGTGTGTGTGTGTGTGTGTGTGTGTGTGTGTGTGTGTGTGCACACATTTAGTGCAGGCATAGGTCGCTCTGGAACATTTGTAGCAATACTGTGGTTGATGCAACTCTGTGCAAGGGGGATTCCGCCTGATGTACATCTCGCTGTCCGAGACCTGCGCAGACACAGAGTGTTGATGGTGCAAAATGTGGTGAGAGCGCTTACCCACAAATTCATCTTACAAATCAACACAATACACACTTGTGATGCAACTCAACATACTAATTTTGTCAGGAAAAACAAGTATCAGGTGCATTGAAATATGACATGGGAAAGTTATGTAATGTATGTGTGTGTTGTTTTTTTAGGAGCAATACATACTTGTGCATCAGTGTCTACTTCACTGGCTAGCTGGGAACACGGAGAGACCAAAGTGAGAATCTCTCTCTCACACACACATACATATATATATATATATATATATATATATATATATATATATATATATATATATATATATATATATATATATATATATATATATATACACACTTATACACACACACACAACAACATTTTTCAATCCACTCCACCTGTAATGTATTAGTATGTAATCCAAATTAAAATAAAAAATACATCATTTATATCGGATGTACAAGGGCATTTGTATAAGGGGCACACCAGTATAATTTTGAATTAGACAGACATGACACAATGTCTTACCAAAGTTTTATCCAAATTTCATGCCCTAGTACAATATACTAAACAGCAATTCCAGATACATTTGTGGTAACTTTTCAGAAAATTGTTATATTTGAAGTAGTCCCATTTCTGGAATGGATGAAAGAATGAATTGTAGATAATTATATCTTAATTTAATGACATATTTTTTTTATTTCTATAAATATATTTTATAAATGTATATAAATTTATATATTGAAGAATTGAAGTAAACACAGGGGGGCTGGCTGTGGCATGGCTGGACATTTCCAATGCCTATGGTTCCATACCTCATAAGATGGTGGCATTGTTGATGGAACTGCATAATTCAGGAGCCGTATCCTGGACTATTACAACACATTCTGGCTTACACATGCCACTGGGATTACCACTTCTGACTGGAATCATTTGGAGAAAGGGATTATCACTGGCTTCACCACTTTTTGCCCTGGCCATGACCATGCTGGTCAAATCAGCAGATGTGAAATGCAGAGGACCCTTCACCAAGTATTGCATTTGACAATGCCCATAAAAGACTTCATGTATGATTTGATTGTAACAACAACAACATCATTACACAAGTGCATATGGATTCTCCAGGGTCTAAGATGGCTCATGACCAGGGAATGGATGTAATTCAGAGAAGTCTGAAACAAATTCCTTTTTTCTGTGCATGGGAACCCAATCCCCATCTCTGAGAAACCAATTAAGAGCCTGAGGATAACCTACAATTGCTCACTGAAGGACACTGCATCCACCCAACAGGAGTTGGAGCCATGGCCAGTGGTGGCAGGGAAGTTCAAAGCTTGGATTTACTACTAAGTGTCCGGTGGTCCCTGCTGGTGAACAAGGTCACACTCTTTGCAGTCAAGGCACATGAACAAAATGGGAGCATGGGATGGACAAGAATAGCATGTGACCCTCTGACAGGCCTAGTTCCTAATCTGTTCAACGTCTTCTCACGTCCATCCAACCACTTCTGGAAACACCAGCATGCAAGTTGTGCCAGCAAAGTGAATGTACTAGAGCACATAGTTGCTACCTGAAGGTCCTGGAAGAGGGGCACTAAAACCATTATTTGGTTATTAGGCTTATTATCTTTAACAAACACATACACCATAAAACAAAAAGTCACAGCTTATGAGCTCTTGTAGAAACAAACAATTACCTGTTGACATAATAATAGATTACTAATAGATAGTAATGTGCAATTTTCCTGCCAACAGGACCCGGAATACTGTGGTGCATTTCCAGGCAGCACAGCCACAAACAGACAGGCAATCCAGAAGGGAACGGAAAAAGCAGAGGAGAAATTCTGGCCATACACACCGCCCTGAGTCCACTCACTCCTCTCTTCAAGTGTCACACACCCCCCAGCCTCAGCACACAGCATGGCAATCCCTACGGGATTCCCTGCACGCTTTTAACCCTGGAAAACTCCTGCAGAGGATAATGCCTCCGTCTTCCCAACTCACCAACTCACAAACACAACTGTAGGGCAGATACACACACACACACACACACACACACACACAGACACACACAGGTACTCACTAGCAATGCATACAGTGGTCTATTGTTAGAGTAGTGTTCAATATGTAGCTGAGTTGCCGATTTTGTCTCAGAACATGTCAAAGAAACATGACTCATATTTAGTGCTTAGCTAGGATTTCAGTTTGTGTACAGTAACCAAAATAAACAACAGCGGCTGTGTGACTTGTTTCACCTGAAACAAATCATGCTAAATAGATAGCTGTTAGCCAGAAAGCAGGATAAACAAAATAAGCTTCTGTAATTGACACTTTTGTCATAGTTTAGATTTTACACCATAATGTAAATATAGTAAAATTAAATACAAATTATAATAAAAAATAGTGTCTTTTGTAAGAATTGGACTTTCACATTTTGTGTAAAACGGGGAACTTAATATCCTCTGAAACTTACTTGGAACCCATTCTTTCCCTCAAGGGAAACACTTAGGGTTATACACAGAGGGACAACGAAGGAACCCTTAATGGTTCCACATTTTCTACAAGTGTAGATACACGAAATATTGGACAGGAAATATGCATAGTTTTCAGAAGTATTCACTCCTATAACTCAAAACCACAACTGACATGTGCTGCACAATTACAGCTGCACATTTTTGGAGACTCTGCCATTTTTGCCCATTCTTCTTGCCAATATTGCTTGTAAAGAATCGGATTTAGGTCTGGGCTTTAACTGAGCTATTCTTAAATAATCAGGGAGTGTGCGTAGATGTGAAGTAGAATTATTAACGCAACAAAAACTTCATTTTCAGCCTCGACCAACAATGTAAACTTGCGAGTCAAGGTGAAGTAGTGAGGATCTTCCTAATGTGAGGGTGCTAAAAACTGTACAGCTTGGATAAACTTCCAGAATTTGAATTGCAACTTACATGTAATTACATGCATTAATAAAATTAACACCTGCTACAATCACATGTTAAAATAAATCTTTCCAAAATGTTTAAAATAGCAGTAATATTGTATTTAAATACTTTTATAATCAAGTGTCAAGTGTAAATATGTTTGTGTTTTGTGTAGCTACAATTAACACTGGGATGATTTATGGGAAATGTTACAGGCCACATGTCTATTGTATATTTACCGTTGTTTTCTGCGATTTTTATGAAATTAGATGAAACATTCTAGTTTGTTTTGCCTGAATACCAGCTTAGCTTCACTGGTGTGGAATTACACTATGTCTAGTAAGCTTACATTCTGTGTTATCACATAGTGTTTGTTTGCAAGAAAAGCATGTTTTTGGAATACATGCATATTCTTTTTTAAGAGCATGGGTTTAGTTTGACACAAATTTAAGGAACTAAAAAAATATTAATAATATACATTAGATTTAAAACAATATTAAAAACAATATGAACTCACCATTAATGACGACAAAATAAATCCAATTCAATCCAAAATAAATCTATAAATGAAGACAACAACAAAAAACTAGCCATTTAATTAGAACAAAAGACACCTTATAAAATGAGAGTTGAATCTTTTTGTTTTCCACATCTGCTACTAGGAATATTTCCATGACTAACATATTAACACTATACTGAAGGATAGTAAGGAATTTCACTGTTGTTTTTCTGTTCTAGTTGTATACATTTTTTATCATTCACTTATTGCTGTTATTAAATGAATAAATATTACAATTTCAGTTACATTTTCATTCAATTTCATATTTTTTGTCTAGTATATGAGAAGTGTATTCTTACCATTTTTGTACACATGCTCAGTGTGTTGAAATGCTTGAAGCAGAATCTTTTTTTAAACTTGTATTGATCTGAGTTACAGAAGTCATCATTCAGACTACACAGAAAACAACAAAAGTGGAAAGCTTCATACTCTTCCTAAAGCTTCCTTTCATCCTCTGGTTGATTTCTGAGCTCCTGGAGAACTTATGGCCATCTTTTCCTAACTTCTGATATAAGCCAACAAGGAACACGATTCCCTTGAAGTTCTGGTCTTCATCCAATATTGTGTCATTGCAAAATTAGGTAAAACACAACACAAGCATAAAAGTTGACAAGTCGTTCCTTTACGCATTATATGCATATGAGTTTTATATAATGTATATTACATTTTGTCTTAACATGTCATGGTCACTGTTGCAGCACTCTTTGAAAAATAAAGTAACAAATACTGTATGAGTGGATTCGGTCAAGTTTACTGAATATAGGAAATGGAAAAAGGGCCACCAGAGCTTCTGGGTTACTGCCATGAAGACTACTTGTGTATACTACATAACCAGGACCTGAATAGGAAGCTTACATCTGAGCCTTAGGCAACACAGTAAACAGTAAGAAGAGACAGAAGAAGAAAATGATGACATGATAATAAAAGCAAACATGGAAAATAGAGATGATAAAATCAGTCATTGCACCACTGCATCAAATAACAGTGACACAGATTAAAGCGTTTAACTAAAGAAAGTGATGTTGTAGAAGGCTGAAATTAACATCCCTCAGCTGTTGTTCTCTTAGTGTGATTTGAGCACTTAAATAGTGAGGCAATTTTAAGAGGAGCAGAGGTGTAAGTGCATCAGTTATAGAAGAGAGAGAAAGACAGAGCAAAAGAGAATGTGTGTGTTTGTGTGTTCTTTCTCCTTCTTGCTACTATATATGTGATGTGAAGACATACAAACCACTCCTCCTGCAGAGGTTAGGCTTTGCTGGAGAAATCTCCTGTATTTCACGCACAATGAGTATGCGTGAGAGCATGATTTCTAGCTGCTGATGCATAACAGGCTGTGTCGAGTACCAAACAGGGCTGCCAGAGGAAACCACTGGTTCAAGGGTCAAGTAGAAGGTATCATTCTGACCTTTATCACTTTGAGGACTAGAAAAATAGAAAAAATATATTTAAAAAAAAAAAAAAAAAAGCATCCTGACCCACATGGACCACTCAAAAAAAGACAATTTCATGTGCTTGGCTCAAATTTGGAATATATACTATAGGGTCAATATCAAAAGTAACAGTCAGTATCTGGTGGCCACCAGCTGCTTTAAGCACTACAGTGCAAATCATCCTCATGGACTGCAACAGATTTGTCAGTTCTTGCTGCGAGGTGTTACTCCACTTTTCCACCAAATCATTTGCAAGTTCTCCATCATGTCTGGGGGGGCACATGGTTACATGTCATTTTCCACTGCAAGGACGATCCTTCCTGTCTCCCTGTAGCACTGTCTTAGGCATCTTACATTACAGACACTGCAGTTTATTGCTCTGAACACATCTGTAGTCCTCATGCCTCCCTGCAGCAGGCCTGTGGCATGTTCACACAGGTGAGCAGGAACCCTAGGCATCTTTCTCCTGCTGTTTTTCAGAGTCAGTAGAAAGGTCTCTGTAGTGTCCTAAGTTATTGTAACGGTGACATTAATTGTTAGTGTCTTAAGGACTGTTCCACAGATGCATGTTCAATAATAGTTTATAGTTCATAAACAAAAATCCTTCCATAAATATTGTTTATATTGCTAATAATCAAGATGAAAGGATATTGTAAAATGAATCTTACAAGAAATGTTATGGGTCAGTGGGATAATCACTGCTCAACAGTGAATAAATGAGTGTAATGGGAATCTTTAAAAACAAGAATTTCTATTTCATTATTCTTCTAACCAGAAGAACGTACTGAGCATTTTTAGAGACAGAAGACAAAGTTTGATAGGGCAGCGTAAAGGCGTCTCTGGCTGCTCAGCGTGCACGCCATCAGTCACTGTGAACAAACATACACTAAATCATGCACACCACCTTGTGGTATAATCTCTAGCACCAAAGTGCACCTCGTCTATTCCAAATACACTCTTTACCCCTCTAGTCAAAATGTATGTGCAAGTCCCCACCTTTCTGACCAATCCGGAGTCCTCTGACATAGTGAACGCTTGTGACCTTGTCTTTGGGGTTGAACGGATTCTTCTTTGTGTGTCGTAGGACGTTTGTGAAAGCCACCTTCAAGTGTTCATCCACTGTTTTTAAATTAAAATATCTAAGTGAACTTCAAGAGTGAGAGATAAAAGAATAGTTTTATAGATATTAGAACTGCAAAAACTACTTCAATACTTATATAGAACTGCATGCACAAACATTAGCATTGTCGGTTGATTGTGAGTATATAATATTCTGTGTATGTCAGCACAATAATCATAGTTGTTTGGGCAGTATTAAAGTCATAAATAAAACAATATTTATATCCAAATAGTCTTTACTTTTACATTGCTGTACACGATACACCTATATGTATTATAATCTGCAAATCAGAAGGCTGATGGTTCATGACATTAAGGGAGTGTAGCTTTCAAATGAAAAGTATAAACACAATTACACTCAAAATAAATAAGTGAAGAATTATGCCATAACCGAATGCAAATCAGGGCTATTATAGATTTAGCCTTCATTAAATAATCTTTAGTACACAAATAAAGCCTGTGTACCCAAAACAACTGCTTTTGTTTTTCTTGCCAACATTTTCAATAGGGTCCTTTCACAAATCACATGTCTAAGGTAGAAACTGGAGTGTGTGTATGCAGGGTTTTACAGTAACCACCAGGCTCTTGCAGGAAAAAGTTGCTGCTTGTCTGTTTTAGTTAAAATGCATACACTAGTAAAGTTTCCGTGCACACTTTCTTTCTCCCTATTCACCCGTGGTTATGTAAAATAGTGTGTTTTTATTCACTTTCCACAAATCATTAATATTTAAAGTATTTGTTCTATTTGACACTTAATTGTAAACCTATTTAATCTTATTTTTTTCCCCTTGGTCAAAATTTATTATTTTTTTTTACACTATTTTTGGCCTAGAACTATATGAGGTGCAGGAAGGGGCGGGGCTTCCAGGTGGTCAGTTAATATCAGAGAGTTCAGAACACAAAACACAAACAGTCAGGCATTCCAGATTCACATCTATTGGCGTATACGCAGTATTTAAAGGGGTGGGGGGGGGGAAGGGACTCTTTTGGCACATTTTTGAGTGATGTTAAAATGACTTACTTCTATACAAAATGTGTCAAATTTGGAAGGTCTTGATTTGTTTTGAGCTTGTGATTTAAAATGGGGTCAATGAAAGATGATATCTAACAATTAGACAATGAGCCATATTAAAGAAAATCTACCAATAGTTTTTTTTATCTGAGGAAGCCAAATATCATGATCAGGTTTAAAATATGATTAATTGTGCATCCCTATGGTGTGCAAGTATGTCTTACTTTGTGTTGAAAAACATTACAGTGGTAAGGAGTGTGTAAGGTGAATGGGCTCCCAGTTGTTTGCATTCCCACATTTCTTCAGTCAAATGGCTAGGAATGACAAACATTAAAAACATTAACTTAAACCATCTATCAATACATGACCCTTCAATAATATAAACAGATACTAAATACAACTTCAGTTGTGTATAAATTACTGCGTTTTGCTACCTAACGGAGAGACACCGGGCTTCCGTGAGTGTAGTACCTTATGCAATGATTGTTGGAACCGCTGATAATAATGATCACTGAATATATAATCAACTCTATCGTTATCAAGCATATACTGCAGAAAGAAATAGAAAAGAAACAGAAGGTCAGAAAGAAGATATTATAAGTAAGGAACATAGCATATAGTAAGGGTTATTGCATGTACCTTTTGTATACATAGGAAAATATAGGAGAGCATGTCAGCTTCTAAGGTTTTGCCCTCAAAGCCCTTAGCCTCCTGTATCATCAGAGATAAGCTTAAACTCAGCTCTGCTATGGACGTGCATAACAGGTTTTCCTGAAACCGTAGCGGCTTCCGTCCTATAAACACACACAATGAACACAATTCAAATCTACAATATTACATTTTTACTCCAATCACCATATAAAAACCTGTGAACTGCTAACTGTAGTGTAACTACATATTACATTTTTTATCAAAATATTTTACACTCAAAGTTACGTTATTTCTAGACAGAGTGTTTTTGACTTATTGAAGTTTGTATTAAACCCATTTACTTCAAGTGCCCAGTCAAACCAACTAACAACTCAATGATAATTATAATAAGTTTGATAATGGATGGTTGTGGTTTCCACCCCTATAACTTAAATTTTTAAATCTCAGACCAACTGGCCACATGTCACAGACCGCAGAGTGTCCCAAGTCAAGTCAAATGGGTTTGTATAGTCATTCCTCTATTTAGCTTGCATACATTGGAACAAAATGTTGGTTCTCCAAGACCATGGTGCAAAAGCACATAACAGTACACAAGACTACATACAGTGCAAATACACAAGAGTACCCCACATAGAAAATTATCAGTGTAAATCATGCAGCACTTTCCATTTTTAAAAATTAACTTTTAAAATAACTTTAAATTTTAATAAAATCATGCATAGAGAAAAAAAATACTGCCATGCTACCAACTGGAGCCAGTCTGTTTCTCTGTTCTTTCTCCATCTCACAGTTTTTCTTCTGCTCATAGTCGCCACATGATAAACCCCATCTCTGATTTTAAGGAAACAGGCAATGTGGGGCTGTCAGACACGCTCTGTGTCTGCTGATCCTGTCAATCAAATGCACCGCTAATCACAACACTGCACCACAAACATGACGAATAATCAGCTTTTCCATGTAACTTGATTGTAAAAATCATCTGTCTTAAGTGACTGACTGATGTATAGATTCCCATCCTCCAATCACCTGTGGCATCTGCTCGGTAGCAAATGTGCAGTGTGCCACTCGGACACACATATGTCGCGCCGGTGACTGTGATTGGAATGTGAATACTCCCATTCAATAACTGTGTGGGGAAGAGGCTGCTGGTTAAAGTTTACACTACTTCCTCCTGTCCATTCGCCATGAGGAATCAACACTACCCGATAACCATCAGATGTTCAGTTTTATTAAGGCCTGTAGTCTCGTTTTTTTGTTTTTTTTACAAACACAAAGAAAAGCATGCATATCTGACATCAGATCTACATGCGTTTAGCATGGACTGCAAGAAGACACTAAATGTTATTCTACCTGCACTCGGGTGGGCTGTTCTGTGGCCTGATGCTCAACTGTAACAATTTGTGATGGGATTTGGGGCTGGGTTATCACCGGGCACTTGCTGTTGTTGCTCAGACAATGCACCTGCACCGGGACCTACTCTAACCAACATGTTAGAAGGGGGGAAAAAACAAATGTGTCAGCCAATGACCAGAGACCAAGTAAGCAAGGAGCAAGCAATGTGCAAAAGAGCATAAGAAAGAAAGAAAGAAAGAAAGAAAGAAAGAACAAACATCAGGGTAGTCAGTATTCTACATTACTATTATGACTTGAAAATGCTGGATGTAAAATGTTACAATTGTGATGATAAATTGTTAAGAATGTGTCGTCATGCACTGCATGGATTAACCAGGGGCTGCATCCCAAAAACACACAATGCACACTAACTAGTTTGCTTAGTACTATTTATGTATTTTGTTCTCCATCCTGTCAAAACACATTAGACACTAGAAGTCGACCGATTGATCGGTTTTGCAGATTAACCGGCATCGATAACCGATTGCTTGAATTACACACAGAGTTTTTCCTGGTTGCGTCCGTGACGGGAGCAGTTGAGAAGGGTCCGCTGTCATTATACGGTACGAGTGCGACCTCTAAGCAACTTCACAATAGGGATGGTCGATATCTTATTATTTGCGATATACCGGTAGAAAGTCTTCCCGCGATAATAAAGCCTAGTTGATGATGTATTTCTGTGTGTGACCCATTCGCAGCTCATGGGCAGAGCGAAAACAAATATGACGGAACATGGACGTGAAGCTGAGGAGTTCATCGCTAAACAAGGAGCTACCTCTACAATCTGGAACTGGTTTGGTTACAGAAAGTCAGTTTTATTTTTAGATCAACGTTTGTGTTTCTGAGGCTCTCAAGATCACAGCTATTACTTATAGCCAAAAACAGTGATGCATGGTACTATATTTATCACTGATATCACAATCGCAATAAATACCAGAAAATATCATGATATAGTTTTAAGTCCATATCATCAATCCCTACTTCACAACTGGGTACTGATCCAAATTCCACAATGAAGATAAATCAGCTTAACATCATCTTCCATTCATTGGCTTCACACCAGAATATCTTTGCGTTCCCTTTCCTGCCAATCTTTTGGGCCCGAAGCTCGAGCGTCGTGATGTTTAAGGTGTCCAAGATACAAATTTCCGACCGATTCTCACCTGACATTTCTGACACAGCACTACTTGTGATTTACTATTGCAGGAAAGTCAGAGGGAAAGTCACAGCCGCTCAGGAGCAATGGATTATACAATGTTTTGTTGTACTTTGGATTAACAATCATGTTCAAGACAAAATACTCCTACACACTGTAGCTTTAACATTACAGAGAGACTGTAGATATTCTCTTTGTCACCCAACACCAATTGATAAATTGTTAGAAGTGTGGTCTTTTCAAAAGCCCTTGGATAATATGTGAAATAAAAAATAAAGACATTGTTCGTTGATTCTTCCCATCTTTCGTTCTCTCTTACTGGACAGGTAAGCTGGAAGAGTGAGCCAGCCACTTCTTTGCTGTCCACGTAGATGAGATTCGTCTCTTGTTGAGAGGTACTGCTGTTGTCATCCTGCTGCCTGAACTCCTGCAATGCCTCAGGCACTTTACTAGCCAGTGACTCCAGGAACTCTTTCATGTGGTGTTGTTGGATGCTGCACGCTTTTCACCTTCACCAGCTCCTCAAACTGCACTGAGCCCTCCATGCAATTACTGATCAATCACTCCAGCAACAACGGCATCGAAACCTGAAACACACAAACAGGATAAGAATGTGTAGCCAAAGAATGATCTGTCTAGAACTAGATCGGATGCAACCAGAAGTCTAGCTTTGGCTCAGGCCTACATGCTTCCTATTCAACGTATAGTGCATTGTTTCGTAGCATTATAAAAAATAATAATAATACAAAATAAATAAATAAATACATAAATAAGAAGAAAAAAAAGCATATCAGAGAATGTCCAGTGCACTCAATATATGCAGATTACCCTAGATCAGTGGTTTTCAAAGTGGGGCCGCCCGGGGGGCCTCAACAATTTGGTGTGAAAAATAAATTCTCACTCTCAGACAACCACACACACACACACAATCAATTCCTAATCTAATGTAATGTAAAGATGTAAGATGTAATTATTAATAATAATAAAAGTGGGGGGGGGGGGGGATATATTCAGAAGTCTGTATTTTTAATGTGCTTTAAAGACATCTTGCAAAAGGGGGGCCTCGGTCAAATGTACCATTTGAGATGCTTTGCCGTGGAAAAGTTTGGGAACCCCTGCCCTAGATTCCTAGATTTCCTAGCTAGAAATAGGAGCTGAGCTTAAAATGCATTACACATTTACATTTATTCATTTAGCAGACGCTTTTATCCAAAGCGACTTACAAATGAGACATTTACACTTCTTAAATCCATAATTCGATTTGACGATCATTTTGGCCCAAATGAGAAGGTAGAGGCAGAATTACACATCTGTCCATTTTAGGCTGTAAGTGCACTAGATAGGGTGTGAAAGCTGGGTACCATTATACATACCATAATAAGTAGGAGTAAGGGGTCAAGTTGCATTCAGCCACTATTTATGTGCATCTTGGTAGCCAGCTCGTTACCTAATTTACCTGTCTATGCCTTTCCTGGACAGTTTCGGTAAATTTCGCACTAGCTACATTAGAAGACGGACGTGTAAATTAATGAAAAGTCCACCTCTCATTCTGCTTTGGTTTCACTTGAGTTGTCAACAGTGTTTGCCCACTTCCCTCCTATATCTGACTCACATTTCCTAAAGGCGCCATTTTAGAACAAAAAGCTGGCAACCAATCAGAAATCGTTTAACGGAAGCAACAAGATATCGCGAGATTGTTTTTTTATAACGCGAGATTTGCGTGTTCCATCAGCTTTTGTGAAAAAAAATTTAATAAAACCGCCAGAATAAAATTTTGGTCTTAAGCGTAAATTTAAAAAATATATATATAATAAAGAAAAATGTTAGGAATCAGGAAAGTAGTACTAAGAATGGGAGCACAAACATTATTTATACTCATAAATGGGTAAGTATTTGGGAGTGCACTAGAGGTGTTACTAATGGTTAACGAAAGGTGGCAGCACTGAGACAGAAAAGATGAACGGTGCAGAGCTAATAAACGAGCTATCATTTATGAAAAATAATACAATTCGTCAGAAGTCAAATATCCTATATATACAAATATATAAAACAGAAAACTAACTACGTATAAAGAAAAACTAACTATGTATAAATTTCTAATGAATAAGCCCCCTCCACACACAGCCACACCTGCATGCACACACACGCACGCGCGCACACACATACATACGCGATGGTGCTGTGGCCATCGGAGTATCAGGGGGTTCCGCCTGACTTTGGACAACGGTCATAGCTGGTTGTGATCTAGGAGGATGCTTTCTCCTCTCTGAGGATTCACAAGGGCCTGACCCAGCTGTTTCAATTCAATTTACCACTCCTCCAATCACTGCTGATTTCACACCAAATGATAAAGGCATTGTAAGTGCCTGTAAGTGTAACATCAATGATGTTGAAAAAAAAATGAAAAAAAAAAAAACACCATCTAACTGGAAATATTGCCCCTACCAGTATGAGCATTCCAAACTCTTGCTGTTGCTTCACTTTTGGACCTGTATACTCCTGCTATAATTAGCAGCCCAATGTAGGCAATGTTTCTCCACATACCTGCCTCATCTCTATTGTATATTTGTCATCTCAAGAATGATGTTTTCAGTTGGAGGTGAGACGTACAACTCAAAAGCTGATTTGAGGGCTGTAACATGGCTGACAGCATATCTGGTGTGTCCTGTAAATATTTAGATTGTATTTTCCCCACTGCCCCATTTCTCAGGCAGAGATACAGACCATAACAATTTTACATTTTTAGATGAGAAGGTATCTGATCCACATAACTGAACAGCAGGCTCTTGATGGGTTTGAGATGCTTCAGAAGGGTCAACTAAAAAAAAATAAAAATAAAAAAATAAATTACTCTCAGAGGAGGATCCTTCAAAATCAGGGTTCTCCACATGGTCATAAATCTCAGATTGATCACTTTCCTGATCACTTTCACTGCTACAAGGGTACATTTCCAGAAACTCAGCAGTGAAACATTTATTTTTGCATGCCATTTTCACAGCAGAGAGAGCACAAGAGAAAGAGAAATGATTCACAAGACTCCGTCCTCCCCTTTTTATATGCTTGTTGCACCTCTCTGTTCTGCAAAATTACAACTACACTCCCCATGGGCCATGGGTTTGCATATTGTGGGGGACATCACCCACTTTCCTACATGACAAAACAACTTATAAAGTGTGTGTGTGTGTGTGTGTGTGTGTGTGTGTGTGTGTGTGTGTGTGTGTGTGTGTGTGTGTGTGAGAGAGAGAGAGAGAGAGAGAGAGAGAGAGAGAGAGAGTCAGCTTTACCCTTATCGACCTTAACAATAGCTGGGGTTTCTGAGACCCCAAACCGAAGTTATTTATCATTTTTGTAGGCGGTGTCTTGTCTTTGTAGGGGGTAACAATCCTTGTTAATTAACATTACCTTAGATAACATGCTAACTTTAATTGAACCATCATAAGTTTTGGGCACAGACCTCTGTGTACAGGGGTGGAAATGGGGGCAGGCTAAATAGTAAAAAAAAATAAGAATAATAATTCAAATCTTATTCAGTTCCACCCATTTAACCATTAGAAACCTTTCCCCACAAATCTTCCCTGCTGAAAAAAAACAATAGAAACCATTACAGAAATTCTAATGGTCTCCATTACAAATACCAATTAAACCATTAAAATATGTAGTCTGTTTTGGGCCATATTAAATTAGGATTTAATGGTTTGTATTGGTTTCCACTAGACATAAACATGCCACCAATAGAATCCAACACATTACCAGTAGAGACCCACATGGACCATTATACAATTGGTATATACAATTCCCATTATAATCATTAAAACCATTAGAATTCCTGTAATGGTGTCTATTGTTTTTTCAGCAGGGTTAACAAATGCACCCTTAATTTGTCAAGAGGAACACAAAGTGATGGCAGTGTATGCAAAAAATGGAACCCAACGGCATCAGCAAAGAGGAACAGTAGTTGCAAGATGAAGTTCACTGTCTCAAAAGTACAGCCACAAAAAATAACCACAAATAAGCACAACTAAGACCCAGTCTTGACAAAAACTGTCACCGGTAACAAGTGGACATAAATGGTAAAATAAACATTTTGATATTTTTATTGCTACAGACTTGTTATGTATGCAATTTATACAAATATTTGAAAAATTATTGACCAAAATTGTACCTGCAACGTCTTAAATTGGTAACACTTTAGAATACGGATCCGCCAATAATGATTAACTACACAGGAAGAAATGAATAATTCAATATTAACGTTCTAGTAACTACTATTAACTAACTAGAAACTCTGATTAATAAATTAGTAAGTAATAGCACACAGATGAATGGGGTAGTTCACTATTAGCTAATCAATAGCTACTATCTTTCATGCCTCCCGGAGAACTACTAGAAACTATATACAGTTTCATAATTAATGCGAAACCGCTACTGTTAACGAATAGACAAGATTGTTTACATAATCGATAGGTAATAGCAGACTTATGATTATGGTAAGCTGTTTGTGAAGGACCAAGGCAGTCAAGGCACAAGGGATACAGTTTCCCAAAAAAGAGTTTAATGAATCAAAATATATATTTACAAACAAATCAAATTAAATTCAAATAATCAAAATATATATTTAGGCCTATAAAAGAGGTTATCTTGTAATGCGGGCCACATCATATTCAATTTGTTACAAACTGAGCAGAATTAAACTCAAATAACTGTGGACCGAACAGAACCAAACACATAAATCAAAAATCAAAGAAAGAAAGAAATACACAATTATGAATAAGAAAGGAAAAAATGGATTACATCACTACATATTAAGACTCAGACTCAGTTTATGTTTAATTTGAATAAGTTATTAATTACAGTGCATCAGTTGGAGAGCACACATTCTACTTTATGTTGTACTGTACACACTCTTGTTAATACTGTTTTCTTCTCACTGAATCACTAGCGAGTCATGGAAACTACTGCAACATTTCAAGTCATCAGCCATACCCCAAACGCCAGACAAATTGTAACCTACACAGTGATTTATTTATTTAACGTACCTCACAGAAATATATGGTTCTATGAAAATCTTCTACCTCATGGCTAGAAGATTCTATACTTTAGGATTAGGTTTTCATTAATAAAATCATGGTAGCTCACTACTAATTACTCAAGTGTTACTACGTCCTTCAGAAGGAATGACTAATTATTTGGAACCATATTCTAAAGTGAAGGTCATGATAACTCCCTAGTAATGACTCAAGTGTTACCAAACCCTTCAGAAGGAATTACAAACCAAAACCTTACAAAAGGCAACTCCATTCCTCAGGTCATCCCACACAGCAGTAACTTAACTCAAAGAAAACAGTATTTAAAAAAAGTGTGTACAGTACAACATAAAGTAGAATGTGTGCTCTCCAACTGATGCACTGGAATTAATAATGTATTTAAATGAAACATAAACTGAGTCTGATTAATATCCATTAATATGCAAATATGTGAACCATTGACTGAACGGAAACAAAAAAAAATTAAAGATTATACGTTTTTCCCCCTGAGTTATGATGAATAAATATCATGTGCAACCAAACACCGAAGTCATTGTAAGCTTTGGAAGTTTTTGTACGGTTTTAATTAGTAATTCCTTCTGAAGGATTTGGTAACACTTGAGTTATTACTAGGGTGTTGTCGTGATCTTCACTTTAGAATACATTCCCAAATAATTACTAATTTCTTCTGAAGTATGTAGTAACACTTAAGTCATTAGTAGTGGGCTACCATGATTCTTAAATAATAGTTATTAATGAAAACCTAATCCTAACGTATAGAATCTTCTAACCATGAGGTATAAGATTTACATAGAAACATATATTTCTGTGAGGTACGCTAAATAAATAAATCACTGTATAGGTTACAATTTGTCTGGCATTTGGGGTATGGCTGATGACTTGAAATGTTCCAGTAGTTTTCAGTGAGAAGTGTGGACCTAAGCTGTCTTCTCTCTATTTAAGTATTTATAATAATGTGGAAAGAATGATTACAAATAAGGGTAAAGTTCAAACGCATGATGGAAAATTGGCCACAGGAGTAAAGTCCCAAAATGTGCGTTTAAAAAGTCATTTCTTTAAAATGATCCATAGTTAGTAAATAGTTCTCTAGGATAAATAATGAAATGTACTAATAATTAACCGCTTATCCAAATCATAGGTCTGCTATTACCTATTGATTATGTAAACAATCTTGTCTATTCGTTAACAGTAGTAGGAGAAATCGTCATGAGGATGTCAGATTAGCAACGTGAGAGGAAAAGGACAGTTGATTGTCCACGGTTACCCCAAGGTTGTGTGCAGTAACCAAATTTCTAGTAGTTTTTAGTAGTTCTCTGGGAGGCATGAAAGAAATAGTAGCTATTGATTAGCTAATAGTGAACTACCACATTCATCTGTGCTCTATCACTTATTAATTTGTTAATCTAAAGCGTTACCCTTAAATAAATATTTTTGATGATATAATTAGGATGTACTATACACTTTCACATTTCCACCTCGCTTCTTTCACACACTTAGACATTTGGGGAAAATTCTATGTATTCCAAACTGTAAGCAACATTGGAACACGTGATGATTTCTACATTGCAACACATGATGTACAGACTGCTGACCTGTACTACTTATGTTTGGAGGAAGCCAACGCATACCTTTAACCCACAATGTCTGCTGGTAAGGACTGCATAATCCATCTTGTGGAAATCACTTGGTCCAATGATTACTTTGCTTTGCATGGCTGTATAACAGCCAACAAATATGAGCAATTTTTTAAAGGACCAGGCGCACCTTACGATGCAAACATTCTTTCCTGATGAGGTTTCCAAGGCATGACCACAAATTAATTTATTCACACCACAAGTTCATATTTTGGAGCCAGAGACGAAGTACATAATGACTCTTTTTTCCATTAGTTATTATATTATCATAAGATACCAAAGCTGTGGGCATGAAAAGTGTAACTTGAGCACGCCACTTATTATGTTGTGGAACTCTACACATGGCCTCCAGTTAATTATTTGGAAGAAAGTGACCAAAAAAAAGTCTATTTGGTTTGAGAATCCACTTAATGATATGGGCTAATGGTATCCATGTCACAATGCCAGTGACTCCAGTATGTCTTTATGCATTATTCCAAGATTGAAATAAATTGTAATATTACATTTAAAAATACAGTAGTTGCCAATAGTTAAGTACTTTGTGGCCACAAAATAGATCTCAAGAAATATAAATTGTGGCCTCAAGATATTAATTTGCAGCCAAAACTTCAAAATAACACCATGTCACCTCAGCAACAATGGCAGTTGTTGAGAACTCCATATACACTTGCCAGCCACTTTATTAGGAACACCTGTACATAACCTAATATATATTCTTTTGATGTTACGATTAAAATACTTATTTCACTGTGAAGTGAAAGAGAAGAGAATAATTTGTTGGAAATTGTTTTAATAAAACAATCATGAAAATCATGCTAAAGTGTAGCATAATGCAAGAATAAGTAGCATTCTTGGAAAATTTCTCTGCAATATCCTATTAATTAGAGACATGACTGAACATGTACTGTTTCTCGAATGCAGGTCATCTAGAAACAGATTTTTTCTGGTTCTGAATATAGCAAAACCCAATGTTGAGGAAAAAGTTTTAAAAAGTACACTTTGGTTTGTGTTTCTACTCCAGTTAGTGTGGTCTATAAGGTTTATTTTTTTTAAAAAATGGCGTTGTACGATAAACAAGTTTTCTGGGAAATTTGACATGACTGTGCCAAAAGGTAACGAGTAGACAAAAGCAGTGAAATGAACATTTTTTCTGATGAGTTCATATTTTTTTATTGCTAAAATTGTACTTGTAAAGTCTTGACTTAAATTAATTTATTGGTGATCAAATATATTGGGCAGCCCCAGCACTGCCAAGCTGCCACTGTAGGGCCCTTGAGCAAGGCCTTTGGCCCTCTCTCCTCCAGGGGTGCCGTATCATGGCTGACCCTGTGCTCTGACCCCAGCTTCCTGACAGGCTGGGGTATGTGAAGAAAACAATTTCACTGTGCTCTACTGTATATGTGACCAATAAAGACTCATTATTTATAGCTAGGAAATACCCATTCACATTTCTTAATTTTTGCACCCATTTAAACATTTGGGGTGGGGGGTGGGGGGGGCTGGCATTGTAACATTCTTAGTAGGAAACCCTACATTGCAACACATGAGCAGCAAACTACAGACCTGTGCTCTTGTTTTGAATCTAAAACCACAGTCGGTGCACCACCAGCAGCAGAAGCAGAGGGAGGAGCCTAGAACTGCATAGCCACATGTTGACCAATCAGCGCGGACACAGGAACGACTCGTCCAATTCGACCAATCAGCGCAGGCGTTGACGTCGCTGTAATAAACGCATAGCAACCGGACTGGCTAGTCAAGTAGATTTCTAGAACAGCAGATGACAGCTTGGAAACTGCCGCTAAACCGGCCCGCGTGCTATTGGGCTAGCAAACCGGCGACATGTCGTGTTGAGAGAATAGCGCCGTGTATGCGGAAAGACAACTAATCACTTATTCATGGCGGGGCTGTGATCTGCACAGCGCAGCGGCCAGCTAGTTCCCTGAATCCCCGCTTACCTGCAGGTTGTTGGGATTAGCGTGTAACCGCGCAGGATCAGGCCAATGTAAGTAGCCTGTTAGCTAATACTTAACCCAGCTGGCTAAGGAAAGCTAGTTAACTAACTAATGCTAACTCTCTTGCTCACGAGCAACTCCGCCATTCAAACATGTTCTTGATTATAATCTGGATAAATGCGTTTTACTGTCCAAAAAAAAACTGTGTTTTTTGTAACTAATTTAACTAGCTGTGTGGTCCGCCAGGTAGCTGGTGTTAGCCAGCAGTGTACCTGTGATGTTGTTGTTGTTATCTCTTTTCTGATGTTTGATGTGAACATTAACTTAAGCTCGCCCTGATATCTTGCTCTGGTCCTGTTCGAGAGTGTAGCTTTACTTTTACCGGGTATTATGAGTGTCTTGTGTGCCACCAATGTTTAAATATTGAACTAAAGTTCCACAGAATATACCGAGAGTCTACATTGTATAATAGACCTGGCCTATCACTTGTAGTATACAATTTCAATGTACTCCTTTCCAAGACCTGTTGATTCATTCCCTCATCCCGAGTAACTGACTTTATGCTGGTCCGCAGTGGATCCATGGGAACACTGGTGGGAATACAGTCCGTATGGTAGGACATGTATAGTGTAGCTAATCCACCTGTCGTCATGGTTTTGGGAGATTGGAGGAAACCCACATGGACATGTAGAGAACATGCGCAAAACTCCAGACAGACGGTAAGTTCGAGCTCAGGATTGAACCTTGGACCCTGGAGCCAACCTGGAAAAGTATCGGCACTGTTCTAGAAATGTTTGTTTGTCTGTCATGTTTACAGCAGCTGTAAAAAGTGTGCACACCCATGTTAAAATACCTGGTAACGTTCAGCTGTAATTATCATACAGCTGTCATCAATGAAGTGATTCCGATTAACCACGAATAAAGATCAGCTGTTTCTGTCGGACTTTCTTGGCCTCTGGTTTTCATCCAACTGCTGAAGTCTGCAAAGAGCTTACAAAGGATGTAAGGGATGTCATTGCCAACAAGGTGTCGATCAGGAGAGGGGTACATAGGATGTACCGTGGAACACCGTGAAGGCCATCAACCACTGGAGGAAATAGGGTACCATTATGACATTACCAAAAGCAGGATGTCCCTCCAAAAGTGAAAAAAAGTGACAAGAAGAGATCATTATCAGGGAGGCTGCGAAGAGACCTAAAGCAACATTTAAAGGAGCTTCAGGAATATATGGCAAGTACTGGTCACTCACTGTATGTGACAACAAGTATATAAATAATCTTCATATGTCTGGGTTATGGAATAGGGTGGCAAGATTTTTTTTCCCCTTTCTCGTGAAGGGAGGGGGGGGCATCCAAGCCCACCTAAATTACCCCAAACTAGCCAAGATGGAGGAAATCATGGATGGCTCCAAATATCGATTTTGGCACAAAACCTGCAGGGCTCTGTTAAGACAACTGAAGAAGAAGCATGACAAAAACCCAAACCACAAAGCCCAATCAAAAAAACTTGTGTAATGACTTGAAGAGGTCTGTGGACAGGAGAGCTCCTTGCAATTTGATGGAGCTGGAACAGTTTTGTAAGGAAGAGCAGAATAAAACTGCCAAGTCAAGATGTGCTAAGTTGGTGGACTCTTACCCAAAAGACTGTATTACAAACAAATGTTGCTTTAATAAAGTATTAGTTAAGGAGTGTGCAAACATGTAACCAGGTAATTGTAAGTTTTTTCCCCTAAAATGTTTAAATTAATTTTTTACTTGAATTTTGTTGGTTTCTATATCATAATAAAGTTGGAAAAAGATTTGACATTTTTCTTTTATAATTATTATTTTTTTACATCACAAAAACCTGCCATTTAACAGGGGTGTGTAGACTTATGTCCACGGTATATTAAGTTAGGCTCAAGACAAAGTTTTTATTACATTGTATTTAGACAGTCACCAATTTCCTGCATGAATGAATGCATGAATGATCCTAACAATATACAGTCAATCCCCCTGAAAATGGCAAGAAAAGGCTGGAATATTAAACAAAAATTAAAAGGTCTTGAAAAGGTCTGGAATGGCAATAATCCTGGACTGGGGACACTGTCCACCTGTACACCTTTTCATTCATGCAGTCATATAATCAACCAATCATGTGGCTGCAGAGCAATGTGGATACAGGTCGAGCAATCAAGTATTGGGTCAAGAGCTTCACATCAAACATCAGAATTGGGGGGGGGGTTACACAGAATGATATCTCTGGCGAGGGAGGAAAAAACAGGGTGAGTGGCAGTTGAGCAATTGGAAACTCTTTGTTGATTTAGAGGCCAGAGGAGAACTGTCAGGCTAGTTTGAGCATACAGGTATAGAGGAAGTCTACAGTAACCACTTACAGTAACCAACAATAAACCACTCTTTGCCATGGTGAGCATGAAAAGCACCTCAGTGTTAAATAAATAATATATATAAACGCCTGCACAAAGTTATTTCTGCTAAAGGAGACAATACTAGCTTCTGAGGCCAAGGGTGTACGTACTTTTTCCATAGAGCACTATCATGTCAATTGATATTTCTGTTGAATAAATTATTTAAAAAGTTCATTTTCTTTGGTTTTGTTTGAGTACATCACCTTTATTAATAGACACTGTTTCAAGATGGATCAAATGTTTGCTTATCTCAATATGTCAAAAAGCCAACAATTTCCATGGGGTGTACTTATTTTTTCACATGACTGTCATATTTCCCATATGTGTCACACTTTTAGGGGGGGGGGGTGTTTTTTAAATATTGAAATGCAAATATTTCAGCTCACACAAATTAAAGACCCAGGATTGTGTCCCCATGAAATAATTTTTTATTTTATTTTTTTTTGTAGTTTTTAGTATGCATATGTTCTCCTTAAGGTTATCTATAAGCGACTGTGCTCCAAAAAAATGACAAAATTCTCATTTAGAACACGCACAATAAAAATTTAGTCTCTCTCTACCACCAATACGGATCAGCGATTTTGATGACCTCATTCTGCACTTCAGCTTCTCATCAGATTTTCTGTCCAATCAATTGCTCTCTAGAATCTGACGTGTCCCGCCCTCAACGTTATAAAAATCACCTTGGCGAAGTTGCCGTTGTTGAGCGAGAGAAATCAGCAAGCGCAGGTCGTAAAGGTGTCTTTGGCTGTTCGGACCTGGAGGTTTTATTCGGTTTTCCACCTGTAAATAGGTTAGAAGTGAATCCAACGTATTGTTGTTGTGGTTGTTGTTACTAACTGGCAAGTACGACTTAGACCGGGCTGTGAGATAAGTTAAATGCTATTGGCTATTTAAGAAGGGTGAGAAGCCGCTGCCCTGTTTCTGTGAAAATTATGTCAACACATTGAATAACGCTACACATTGAATAACGCTGCACATTTCAAGGCACTTCACATGTACTTTAAAAGCCGTACTATAACGACAGCAACCTCTCAGTAAACAGGAAAGAGAAGTTATCATGTATAACCTGTGCAGCTTTGCTATGTAATTCAGTTCAACATGCTTTAATGGCATTTGTCAATTGTTATTGCCAACCGATGGCTTCCCACTTCTGTTCTGATAAGAGAAGTCAGATTCTGCAGTTGAACTTCTGTTTCTTTGCTGAGAGGAGAACTTCATGCATTTGTCTAGCTGCCAACATCCTTCTTCTGTCACTGGCTGAGTGCCCATGTACTTCAGCCAGATTAGCCTCATTTGAATTCAACATCCATCACAGCTGCCTCGGTTTCAGCCTTTACCAGCTCTGAGCCATTCTGTGAACCTTCTCTGGCTTCCCCAGCCTCATATCCCCAGCTTCATATCCTCCACAGATGTCGCCTTGATTCTGTCTTCTTGGCTCAGCTGACTCGGTCTATAGTTCTGGACTTTGATAGTACTGTTAAATTGGGTGGCTTTTTAGTATACCATCAGGCTCTGGTGGGACTTGTCTTGGAGCTGTTGTTAATTTGAGTGGTTGCCTGTCACTTCCTTCATCCTATGGTTTTATGGTCATCACAACCTCATTGTCCACTTATCATCCTCCTGAACCCTGCCACCCTGCTGCAATCAATCACATCTATCACGTGATAGCCACAGACAGCCTCAGTTGCCAAGTGCTCAGTGTGTATATAGATGAACAGGTGCTATTAAGCAACAACAGTAGCCGTTCCTGTGTGCCCCCAATTTGGTGACTTGGTCACCCTCGCTGTGTGAACATGGTTTTATTCTTTATCCAAACCCTCCCCTTTCAGTCCCACCCTTTTCCTTAATTCTAAAAAAGGGCTTCTCCACCTTTCTAGAATTCATTATTATTGGTCTGTTCTAGGAACACGCCTTCTGCCTCAGATAATATTTAGATCTGTGGAATTAAAGAAGTCATGATTTTTTAAACGTTCATTATTTTGTTTATTAGGTGTAATAGAATAAGTTAACATGCTTTAACGTTCAAAAAAATGCATTATTTGTTACATGCTGTACATTATTGCAGTACCTCTATTCCCAGGCTGCCTGAAACACTCCGATTTCTCCAAAGCCCCTCCTTCCGAAAAGCCCAGAGTGCTCTGATTGGCCAGCTGACCCGTTGCGTTGTGATTGGCCAAAAACCTCAAGCATGTGTCAGAAATGTAATGCCCCTTGGATTAGCCTCCATGGCTTCTAAAACAATTCTAAGCTCCTAAGCAACATGTAGTCAGTTTTACCTTATCAGTTCGAGCCCGAGTCATATTCAGAACATGCAGATGATCGAGTGGAACCAAATTTGCAAACATGACTTGAGTGAAATGTTTCACACTGGTAAGTTTTGTTTTGTTTTTTTGTTTTTTTTTAATTTATGTATTTTATTTTGTAACGCCCACCTTTCAGACACGATGTAAATTCTGACGCCCCGCCGGCAGTCCGCAAAACCTTTGTGTACACAGCTTGTGTGTGTACATGGGTACTCGTGTGATTATATCTTGGGAAAGCTAATATTCTTATGATTCGAATGATATAAACCATTTCAAGATACAATCACAACAGCAGCTACAATCAACGTCTCTGTCAGACCTCCGACATACAAAGAAACGCTTATAATACTGAGGCAACTTGGCACACTTTAGCTAGCATGTTAGCAGAGGTCTACAACTGAGCCACAACACAAAACAAAACTCTGCATTTGAACCGTCAGTAGCAGATACTTTATAAAATAATCAAGCATATTTACATGTTCTGAATCAGAAGCACAAGATTGTCTGAGCAAAGTGGGAATTGCCCCACTTTTCAGGAGTAGCCTTTGTGTGTATCCTGTGTTCTCCCGGGTTCAGGAAGCTGTCCTCTGTAAAATGTGCTATGCAGAAGCAAACGTATGGGTTGTACTGCTCAGGAACAGCATTATAAATAAACAGTAACTACTGATTGCTAATTTTGTCCGTTTTCGGCAGGCTAAACGAAGGGGTTTTGCTTTCGCATGGAAATACATAGCATCTCTGTGAGATGGCACCTGAATTCACTGAAGCCTCACCTTCTTTCTTCACACCTGCCTTTGGGCAGGATTATGCTAATAGCGCACGCTGTGACGCAGACATGTTACAGAAGTAAATGTGGACTTCGAACGACATGTTTTGGGAAGGTCTGGAGCAGTGTTCTCTATTAGATAAAATAAATACCTTTTTGGGAGACTATGAGCTTTGTGACTTTGCAGATCTTACACATGCAGAAACATGCATTACACACCCAGGCGGCTGTGGCTCAGGTGGTAGAGCGGGTTGTCCACTAATCGTAGGGTTGGTGGTTCGATTCCGGGCCCACATGACTCCACATACCGAAGTGTCCTTGGGTAAGACACTGAACCCCAAGTTGCTCCCGATAGCAAGCTAGCGCCTTGCATGGCAGCTATGCTACCATTTGGTGTGTGTGTGTGTGTGTGTGTGTGAATGGGTGAATGAGACACAGTGTAAATTTTTTTTTTTGGAAAAAAGCACTGTATAAGTGCAGACCATTTACACACCCAAAGTACCATTTACAAACCAAACAAAAGGAAAATTCATCATATGATTCCTTTTAATGAATATATCTTTGGTCAAGTGCTAGAAGGGGGAAAAATGCATCTTTAGTGTGGTGTTGTAATAATCTAATGGTCCGTACAGGTATGTGCAGGTTATACTTACTAAACCAGTGAACAAAAACACAAATGAATTCTCCACACAAGAGCCGAGCCCAGTGTAAAATGCGATGCTTCCGGGTGTTTGTTCAAACCCAAGGTACCTTATTTTGTGTCTGTTAATGAAGTTTTATTGGATATGATCTCTCATCCTGAAAGCTCCAAGCCTGCCCTCCGAGTGCATGAGAGTAAAAATCGCCCACTCCCGAGACTCACTTAATTCCATTCTAACCTGCAGACTGCTTTCCACATGAAAATTTGGCCAGATATCCATTGTTGTTTCTCACCGACTTCAAATACCCGAAAGTGATTTCACTATTCGAGTACTGGCCCTTTTATCTAACTTCTGTTTGTATCATCTATAATGAAGACACCATTTCCAATTGTGCTATGCTATTTCTTGGTCCTCTCAACTTGCAGTCAAATTTCAGAGTCTTTTAGGCTCAAGCAAATCCATTCTCTACACAAAGTCCTCCTTATTTGGAAATAAGTTTACCCCATAATCCTACCAAAAATATTAGTGCAGTGGATTTAACACACTTGTGTATAATGGGCAATTAACAGTGTTTTGTGTCTCATCATCTTGATGTTTTACATAGCTTTCCAATGTACCGGCATGCTTAGTACAGGGTCTTATTTGGGTAATCATGATTGAGATACACTTCCTTTTCAGTTGCATCAGCCTTCAAATCTTCCTGAACTAGTTCGCAAAGACACTCCTCATGACACAAGACAATCAAGAAGAAGCCAAGCCTCCATTCGCATTAAGAGTTTGGCACTGCTTTCAGGCGTAAATCAGTTCTCCCTCTGTTCTGGCGTCCTCCAGGTCATCATCTCAGATGGAGAATTCCGGGGAGGCGAGCTGGATGCTGAAGCCGGAGACGGGCTGCTCATCCTGCGGTGGAAAGGAGCCTCCCGTTACTGGGAAAGCTTTCCGTAATAAACCAAAAGCCAGGAGCATGTCCACCTCAGCTGTGCCCAGCTGTGCAGAGTTCAGGTAAGAGCAGGCCCACATGGACCATTTTTAACCAAAGTCATGCACATGCATCTTGATAACGAAACTTCATGTAATTTTTGAGCCTTTTATGTAGGGCAAAAAACATAAATAATAAAATAACGTTTTAATAGTTGATTATTTATTCAGAAATGTGGCTTGTAAACAAGAATGTGTGTATCAAATATCATTAGGCATTTTCTTAGTTTTTCCAATAATATAATGTAAAGCAAACCTGTGCCACACAACTTAGAATACCAAGATGTTACATGTTGTTGACTTCCTCCTCTGTGTCTAATCTATTGATTATTCTGTGTTAGACTAGTAACCAATTTAAAGAGCAAACAATGAATTGGATAAGGGGAGTGCGGTGGCTTGGGGGTTAGCACGTTTGCCTCGCACCTCCAGGCTTGGGGTTTCGATTCCCGCCTTTGCCCTGTGTGTGTCGTTTGCTTGATCTCCCCGTGCCTCCGGGTATTCCGGTCTCCTCCCCTAGTCCAGAGACGCATGTTGTAGGCTGACTGGCATTTCCAAATTGTTTGTAGTGTGTGCATGTGTGTGCAATTGTGCCTTGCGATGGGCTACAACCCCTAAACACCCCAAAAATCCAGCTTGTCCTCTGTCTCGTGCCCCAAATTTAATGGGGTAGGTTCCAGTCTTCCTGCAGCCCTGTGTAGGATAAGTGGTATAGAAGATGGATGGAATTTCTTTCAAGTTTAAAAAAAAAACAACAAAACAGGATACTGGGAATGGATCTTTTTTTCTATATGTCTAATGTATTTGGTGTTTTAATGTATAATGTCTGAAGTAATTGATATTTGTATTATATATTGCAGAGAGAAAAGGAACAAATATCGCTTAAAAACCCCTGTAAGCTGTTTTAACTTACTGACATTGAAATAAGCTTCTGATTGATAATTGCTAGCTGATAAATAGTATGTACTTTCTTTGTCAGTTTGTTCGGTCCCCACAGACCCGCTGTGGATCCTCTTTTTGTTTCTACTGAAACCACTTCTGAACATTTTCTTGTTGCAGCATCTTGTGCGTTTTGTCTTTCCTAACAGCACACCTTGCAACACGGTTAACACAACCTGTTTCACTAAACTTCATTGCGTAAAGCATGTATAATGCATTCAGAGTCTGCATACTGTTCCTGGTACACTGTAAATGTCAAGTTCGTGTAATTTAAATCTTTATTTCTTTGCACCATTACTGACACGGATGACGTCGAGTCCCTGAGCAAACACCACCACACAAACATTGTTCTCTTTTTTTTTTTTTTTTTTTTTTTTTTTCTGTATCTCCTTGCCATTCCAAAAGGGAAAAAGAAATATATTTTTTATCGTTTCTTTTCCTTTAAACCTTACCTCTTTCATTTCTAAATCATGGATCTCATAATTATGGGGGGTGGGGAACGTGCTTTCATGAAGGTTGTTTTTAGACAGGTTAAAGAAATTTTCATATACAAGTGCTATTTAAAGTACGTTGGACAAAAGCCTTGCAAATGGACCCTGCCTGAAGCATTGATCTTAGTCATATTCTACCCACACCTCAGAGAGCAAACAGTTCTCTTAATGTTTTCTTTCAACAGAGTGTTTAATAGCATAGATAAGTGTTCTCCTTATAAACAAATACAAACCTTTTTTTGTCACGTATACCTTTAGAGTACAGTGAAATTATTTTCTTCGCATATCTTAGCTTTTTAGGAAGGTGGGGTCAGAGGAAAGTGTCAGCCGTGATACGGTGCCCCTGGAGCAGAGCGGGTTAAAGGCCGTGCTGGGGCTTGAACCCCTGACCTTCTGATCAGTAACCCAGAGCCTTAACCGTTGAGCTCGTGATTAAAGCAATTCATTTGTTTGCTAGAATTGTTTGCTTAAGTAATGAATTGAGTCGCACCACCAGTTCTGTTTTCCAGAAGCAAAGAAAATGCCTCGAGTGTACTGCCATCATTTCCGTGACCCAGTTAGCCACTGTTCCAGTTTTTTTTTTTTTTCTCGAATCAGTCGGCATATTTTTAGAACTAAAGAGAGATAAGGAAACTAAATGTTTTTAGCCTGGTCTCAGTGCGTTGTGTATTTATCTTTTTATATATACTTGCTGACCACTTTATTAAGAACACCTGTAGATGCAATTGTCAAGGTCAACCGGCCATTTGGTATCAGTGTCGGTCATAAATTCATGCAGATACAAATCAAGAGCTTCAGTTAACGTTCCGATCAACCATCAGAATGGTGGAGAAAATTTGGACTGTGGCATGGTGCTTGTTGGTGCCGGATTGAGATTTTTAAGCTCAGCAGTCTCTAGAGTTCACACAGAATGGTGTGTGACACTTATATTAAAAGAAATATTAAATAAATAAATCCAGGGATTGGCAGTTGTGCAGGCAGACACACCTTGTTGATGAAAGGTCATAGAAGAATGGTCAGACTGGTTTTCAGTGCACACAGGAAGTCGATATTAAATAATCACTCTTTACGACTGTGTCGAGCAGAACAACATCTCCGAATGCACACTAGTAATGCAGACTAGTTATGAGTAAAACTATTGCGACGAATGATCCTGCTTTCTTTCAGAACAACTTAGTTCAGCAGGTTTAATTCAACCAGTATGTTATGCAAGTAATTGTCAGTGTGTTTGTGAATAACTTCTCCAAAAGTGTAACCTTTGCTTTGTGACAGCAGGGGGCATTACAATACCTCTGATTGAGTGTAACCAAAAATCTGCAGGATTTGCTCTGTTTTGAATTGTGACACGGTTCCCGGTGCTTGCTTCATGGAGCTATGAAATGTCATTATAATTAATTCAGTTTAATTCTGAATTTATCCTGTCCAGTTGTATCCAGTCGTCCCTACTCATCATTTGAAATTCACCATCTTTGATGCTGCTTGTGTTTGAATGGAGGCTTTTCATGTGTCACAGGTGTCCTGTTGTTCTGCTGCATCTGTCACAAGCATGAACCCGTTGTCCCGTCCCCCCCCCCCCCCCCCCCCCCTAAATAATATTCTTATTAGCTACAGTGCTCTCTGAAAGTATTTGAATGGAAAGGCCTTTTTGTTTTGGCCGTACATTTGAATTTGAGATTAAAAGATGAATATGGGATGATAGATCAGAATTTCAGCTTTCATTTCCTGATATTTTTATCTAGTTGTGTTAAACAACTTACACTTTGGCACCTTTTTGTCTTAAGTGATCAAAAATCCTGGAACATGTGGCTGACAGGTGTGCCCTGTTAAATTGATTGTTAAATTAATTAATAGCTCTGAACAGCTACTCGTGGTTTGAGTCCTGGGTTTTGCCTGTGAAGACTGCATTTCATGTTTAAAATATAAACCGACATGAAGTCCAGAGAGCTGTCTATCGGAGAAAAGGAACCCATTTTGAAGCTGAGAAAAGAGGGAAAACGTTGTGCATAGCCAATGGAATAATTTAGAATGTCCTGACGAAGAAAGAAACCGATGGTGTAATAGCAACCAGACGTCAAATCGGTCGGTCAAGGAAAACAACCGGCAAAAACATTGCAAGAGCTGTGAAGAAAAATCCAAAAACAGCAGTCCATGACATCACCAACAACCTCCACAGCGTAGGGGTGAAGGTATAGCAATCCATCATTCGATGAAGACTTTGAGAGCTTTGAATCCACTCATTAGCAGTAAGAATCATTAACTAGATTGGAATTGGCAAAGAAATACAGAGATGAAACACAAAACCAAGATTAACCTAATGCATTGTGAAGGAAAGGTCAAAGTATGGAGAAAGAAAGGATCCGCTTATGTTCCAAAATATACAAGCTCTTCCGTCAAGCAGGGTGGAGATAGTGTCGTGGCTTGGGCTTGCATGGCTGTTTCTGGAACAGGATCACTAATCACTATTGAAGTAACTCTTGATGGTAGCAGCAGAATGTATTCAGAAGTCTACAGAAACACTGTCTGCCAATTTACAGAGAAATCCATCCAATTTAATTACGAGAAACTTCATCATGCAGCAAGACAATGATCCAAAACGCACTGCCAACTCAACAAAGGATTTTATCGGGGGGGGCGTTTTAGACTGACCAAGTCAGTTACCAGACCTTAACCCAGTTGAGCATGCATTTCACCTGCTGAAGAGGAGACTCCTCAGACACCCAGACCTCACCCCAACCCCAAAAAACAACTGAAAGAAGCGGTAGTAAAAGCCTGGAAAAGCATCACAAAGAAGAAACAAATAATTTGGTGATTCCAATGAGTCGCCAGATTTATGCAGTCATTGCAAGCAAGGGACGTGCAACCAAATATTACCTAAAAACTGGGCGGTCTGCCACCAAAGGTGCCATGTTCCGAGTTGTTTAACACCTCTAGATGTAAATATGTGGAAACGAAAGCTGAAATTCTGATCTATCGTCTAATGTTCATCTTTTCATCTCAAACCCAAATGTCTTCAATATATAGCAAAAAAAAAAAAAGAATTGGCTTTGCTGTTCCAATATTTTTGGAGGGGACTGTACTATTTTTCTCTTCATGCTCAAATTCAATACGTTTCTCATTATATTTTAAAAGGAACTGAAGGCATTATGTGTACTGGATTAGTATTTTGCTATTTTTGCTTTTGAATGTAGTAGCTCATGTGACCTAAACAGAGGAAGCTGAAGGCGTATGACTTTGTCTGTTGTAATCATATATTAAGGAAAATGAGTGGTCCTATGGGATTGTACTTGTCATGACATGATATTTAGACGTCAGTGCCTATAAATAGGTCTCTAAATAGGCGTTATGTAATTGCTTAGTGATCTTCCAGACATTATACATAAGGGGGAAATTTTTATTATTCTAGAAGCTCTCTTTTGAAATGTTTTAGCCTTTGACAAAATTGTATAGGCTATTATATGGTACAAAAGAATGACTGAAAGTGAAACGCCAAAAGTTCATGTATTTCTTCATCAAGGTTTCACCGCTAGGGTTTTTGCAGATTTTTAGAGCCATAACGTTAACCCTTTTCCCTGCTTTCTTTTTCTCCTTTGTTTCTTTTAGGCGGACCCAGTCGCTGCATGGACCATGTCCAGTGACCACATTTGGGCCTAAAGCTTGTATGATGAAGAACCCAAAAGCAGTGATGTAAGTCGAAATCAGTAGTTTGGACTCGTTCAGTATGAGCTCGTTTAAGATTGTGCAGTTCACGCCGAGTCTTTGGTGAGCAGTGGTGGAAAGAGCACAAAACACAACACACCGACTTGAGTAAAAGTACTGTAACTAGTAATAATTCACTTGAGCAAAGGTGAGAGTAGCCCTTGAGTAGCACTCAGGAAAGAGTAAATAAGTTGTCAGGTAAAAACTACTTGAGCAATTACAACCCCAATTCCGAAAAAGTTGGGACAGTATGGAAAATGCAAAAAAATAAACAAGGAGTCATTTGAAAATTAAGTTTGCCCTTCTACTATATTGAAAACACATTATTAACACGTTATTTGTGTTTTACTTTGAGTGTAATTTATTTTTTTAAATACTCACTTTTTTTCCCCCCTCCAAATCTGATGACTGCAACACACTCCAAAAAAAGTGTGTTTTCTGTACGGGGAATTTGTCACCTTATTTTGACTGCAGGCAGGCCATGCTAGCACCTGCACTCTCTGCTCACGCAACCATGCGCTTGTTATCCAGGCAGAATGTGGTCTGATGGTGTCCTGCTGGAAAATACAGGGACGTCCATGGAAAAGATGACGTCTGGATGGCAGGATATGTTGTTCCAAAATGTGTACATATCTTTCTACATTAATGATGCCCTCACAGATGTGCATGTTACGTGTGCCATAGGCACTGACAAACCCCCATACCATGACAGACACTGGCTTTTGAACCTGACCCTCATAACATCTTGGATGGTCCTTTTCCTCATCTGCTATTTTGTCCAAAATCTATTTGAAATGTTGACTCGTTGGACCACAAAACACGATTCCACTGTGCTACTGTCCATCTCAAATGAGACCAGGTCTAGAGAAGTCGGCTGCGTTTCTGTACAGTGTTGATGTTTATCTTCTGCTTTGCACAGTAAAGCCTTAACTTGCATCTGTGGATGCAGCGGCGAACGATGTCGACTGACAAAGATTTACCAAAGTATTCCCGAGCCCATGTCAGGATATGCATTACAGACGCATGACGGTTTTTAAGACCGTGACGGCTGAGGGATCGGAGATCACACGCATTCAGAAGTGGTTTTCGGCCTTGCCATTTACGCACCAAGATTTCACATGTTGTGTACTGTAGAAGGTGAAATGCCCAACATCCTACTGATTTATCTTTGGGGAATGTTGTTCTCAAAGTGTTGGATTATTCGCTGATGCATCTGTTGGCAGATTGGCGAGCCTCCACCCATCCTTGCTCTTGAAGGACTAGGCCTTTTTTTGGAGGCTCCTTATATACTATGATGAGACAATTGCCTCGCCTGTTTTACATCACCTTCCCAGTTCAACTTGCCCCATCCCAACTCAGATTTGATGATCAGAGAAATATTTTTAAATTCCTCTGACCAGTTTGTTTACTGTTGTCTCACAGGTTTGTTTCTATATGTTTTTTGTTTGTTTGTTTGTTTGTTTGTTTGTTTGTTTGTTTTAATATATAATTTAATTTAATTAAAATAAATATAATTTAATTAATTCTTTTTTTATGAACATGGATACATTGCAGTTCAGGACTGAAGTATCATAATGCAAAGCTTGTCAAATCTTTACCACATTTATTCTATTAGTGCATAAAGGTAAACGCATAAATGCTCATAAATGTATCTCCCATTTTACTTGAAAGAGCTTTTGCAAATAAACATATATGATTTAAACAAGTAGAGGGAAAGTTTTTAAAAATAGAAATAAATAAATATTAAATATATTAAATATAAATATTCGTAAATAATCTTAATAGGCAGGTCGGACCAGATAACGTGAACAGTTTAGTGTGACCCTTTAACAGGCTTTTGCAGTGTGTTTAATACAGCCTGCTTTGTTGGAGATGGTTTAGATTCTTTGTATGGAAAGTACAGATCTTCTTCGATGTGTGGGTAGACAAATCTGATGAGAAACTGAATCTGTACAAGGAAGAGGAAGCTGTTACTCAACAACAGAAATTACCTCGGTTATTGTTATCTGTATCTATGTGTTGAAGAATAATGGCACTAATGACAACATGGTGCAATAATGAGTCACAGAATTTTATTTATTTTTTTTTTTAAATAATAATGAGAGGAAATAAGTGTTGGCGGCATTACATTTACTGTTGAAGAGGGGGAAAAAGAACTAAATGAATAAGAGTTTAATAATAGATAAAACATTAACTAAAATGCGTCACACAGGGAAGACAGAGGTCAGTAGTTTTTGCTAGAGCACACCTATTGTAACATAATGCATAATCAATAATAATAATGATGATGATAACGTTGACACTAGTGTACTCCTTGAAATCTCAGGTGTATTTTGCATGTCCAGGGGATTGCAAAGTTCCAAGATGTATTGCAAACTAAACATCAATCTATTACTCATTAGTCTCAGGATTTCAGGGTTTAGTCTGCAGATACACTGACGATGTCCAAGCCCAGACTCACAGTAGAGGAATAAAAGAAACACTACAACAGGATCAAAAGGAAGCTCTCGATTTCATGAAAATGAGGGTATGGTAAAACAAGACAGAGATTGGTATTTTTTCTAAAATTATTTTTAAAAAAATTAATTTTATTTATTTATCTTTTTTACACAGATTTCTAACACTGCCTGGATCTTATTGAAAAGGATAATTGTGCATTGGCAAACCTGGCAGAAAGAGTTATTTTGGTATAAAAGGACAGTTAATATTGATAATTAAACCAATAGAAATGAAACTGCTAGAAACATAGCAGGGGTGTTTTCTGAACAGTTAATCTTCCAGAACCCAGATTCTTCTCCATCAAAAACCTATAAAGACATACTCCTAAATAGCATTTTTTATCTCTTGCATGTGAAGGCAAATTGCTTTAAAAATGTGAACATTTGACCAAAAGTTGGATTTATTAAAAAAAAAAAAAAAAAAAAAAAAAAAAAAACTTACTTCACGTGTTCATAAAAGCTAAAACTTTTTGACAATCTAACATGAGACTAAGCTAGTTTATTGTCGCTAGCCAAGAGAAGGCACAAGAAGCTATCTTTGTATGGGTTTAGCTGCTTCTGGGCCATGCAGAGTACATTCTGTCCTTACGTGCTGCTCATATCATGTTCACATAACGTGGAACTCATATAGACATTTACACACCTTGTTTCCTGCTCAGCATGAGAGGATGTTTAGTGTTTGCTTCAACACCTTTTACTGGTTAAAAAAAAACATTTAAAAATCAGTGTTTGTCCATTTATCCCTCACACTAACTGACCGTGTGAGCTAGTGGTTGGCCTCGACAGTGACCCTTACAAATCGCCCAAGAACCTGTGACATTGGCATGTGGCAAGAAATCAGTTGTCCTAACGTTTCTATGTACCTGAAGCCTGAATGCATACAAAAGCCTTGACGCTTGGTCCTACTTCATGGCATCGATTTGTTGGAGAAATTAAAGTGACAAGAACACCAATAAACATTCTGGTTGTATGTGGACAGGTCTTTGTATTTTATTATATAATTTTATCTGGTAAACTGTAAGCTAGTCTTGGTTTATTTCTAGCGAACACTGCTTCCACTTCCTAACGTTATATATTTGTGAAGGTAAAGCACAGCCAGA